>NW_018127939.1:145021-151996 GCF_001952655.1 Monopterus albus
GTATGCATGAGTGTACTGAGAGTGTCCTACTAGCTTTAAAGTGTGCTGTGTCATTAAATGACAGCAAATGCTGGGATGGTCCACACTGAGAGCAGCTGAATACCTCAGCGGAAGGGGAATCTCCCACTCTGAACAATGTAATGCTCATTAGTGCTTTAAACAGTCTTTGATGGGCATCCTCAGTCCTAAAGCAGGAGATGAAGCCAGCTGCATTTTTATCAGGGTATTAGAACGTTTCTCTGTTGTGTGCACATGTTTCTGTGTTATGCAATGGTAATAGTTCATCCAGGTGGGTGACAACAAAGAGATGTAGGTACAGGACCTATTCTGGCTCCCTAATCTCTCCATTTTGACACACTTTGATTTGTGAGTCAGTCCAAAGCCTGAGTAAACAGCCTATCCATTGCCACCCAAGTGAAGACTGCGAGTAACTTTCAGTCAACTCTTTGGTCTCCCCAGCATTTGTTAAAGGAGGTTCAGCTATCTTTTCAACCACAGGTTAAGTGAAGAAAAAAATAACAGTTGATTGGAAAACCACAGTGTCTCCCTCACTCCTCTTTGTGAAGCGGTTTATTTGAGGCCTGTTAAGAATTTGCCCTCCCTGATTGTCCCTTTCTAGCATGGGCTGGCAGATGTTCCTACACAGAGGTCAGGACACATACAATGACTTACGTATAATTGCAGGAAAACACACAGTCACACAATGTTGACAGAGATGTTTCAGATCATCAAAGAAATGGGCCAGATAAAGAAGATATAATAGGTTACCAAAACGAAAATAGAGGAGAGAATGAGAGAAAGGAGACAGAGGGGAAGAGCTGCAGGCAATTGACAAGACAAAACCTATACTGTATGTGACCTGCTTTTGCAGGTTGTGATTGAAAGAGAGGCAGTCTTTTTTCTTTCTTTTTTGACTTTATATATATAGTGGAACCTTGGATTGTGTACTCGTATATCAAAGTGAATTTCCCCATAGGAAATAATGGAAACACAGATGATTCATTCCACAACCACTTATTCATATCAAAATGATAACAGTAATACAACCTACACTTTACCTCTGCAAAGAATCATGGGTGGCGTGAGGGAGACGAGAGCTTGTTGGCTTGTTGATATATTTTTCTTTTTGTGCAGCTGTAACAAGGAACCTATCCAATGACACTTGTTTTCACTTCCTTTTGAGGATTTGGCTGAAATGTGACACTGCATTATCGTTAAACAGATTGATTGCTCGCACTTCTGGATAATTTCCTTTTCAACTTCCACCGTAATCATCTCCTTCTTCTTCATCGGTCCATTGTTGCAGGACAAATGACTATATGAGTCAGACCGGGAGACGATTACTGTACTCACTATCCTGCAGCGAGAATGAGAGAGCAGAACCATTGGCTCGGCTGTGACCTGTCGGCAGACAGCGTACGTACTACTCGTATTGCAAGACATCGCTCGTTTATCAAATATATGAGAAAGAAAGCCACTTTCGGCTTTTCCCGTTTTAGGGGTCGCCACAGCGGTGAGAGTGCTGCGTCTTAACCAATAGCTTACCAGGGACGGCACTAACTACAATAAACTAATGCTCTGACATAGCAGCAGGTTCTGTGTGTGGAGCTGTTAACAAGAATTATCAGGCATCTTCTGATCAGACCAACCCAAAAGCCAGTAAATCCTGCATTGAAATCTGACTTGAATCTTCTTATTAACCCCAGTTAGTCAGGATAATGCTGCTCATGAGAATGAACTAAACCTCATGCAAATAATGCCTTTAAGGACATTACTAAAATGAGGCTAGTGTTTTTGTCATTAAGAGGATAATTTATTGTTGATTTTGATCTGTTTATGGAATTTGTTGACAATAATAAAAAATACAGAATAGTGTCAGCATTATTCTTTAAATTAGTTATTGCTATTTGTTAAATACACATTTTGTGTTTATGGGGATCAGTGTTGTGCACATTACTGTGAACTGTTATAAATAACTTAGCAGCAAAAGTAATGCCTTTCATTACGTGTCACTTTACTTTCATTTCTCAGCTGTTAGTTCCATCAAATATGCCTTTACACAGGTTTCCCTTGCAAAACAAGTTGTAAACCTCAATAGGATGTATTTCCCTGGTAAAAAAAAAAAAAGGGGGGGTTAAACACATAAAGCGACACAACTTCAAATCCTCCAGACCCACACAACCTGTCATTTCTATTTAACTACACTTGCATATCTAGCTAGGCCCTACTGTTAAGGAGTGAAATGATTGTATCTCATAGGGGAGCACTTATTGTTGAGTTCACATAAAGCTAAGATGCCATCAGAGTTTGAACTTCACACAACTGACAGCTGCAAGTAGTGCAACTCAACTTCATCCTCCCTCATTTGTTTAGCTTTTTGGCTAGCAGCTGATGTGAGCCTGCCCACATGCACATGTCTATGTTTACCCATCTACGACATAAGTTGGGTCATGTTCAGGCAACACAGTAATGCAGCTTTACTTGGATTAGTAACTGTAATATCATTACTGTTTTGGAAAGTGTAATTCCTTACACTGCTTGTTACTGAAAAGAGTAATAATATTTTTATGCCTTCCTTGGTGATGTGTTATTGCCTAACATTGATGGGGTCAGATACAAGCCTGCAGGTGAAATTCACCTGACACAATAAAAAAAAGCTCAACTTCAGAGTCATAGTGATTGTATGGATGAGGATCACACACTGGGCAGTAACTGTGTTTGTACGTAATCTGGCCATACGAACATGAATGGCTGGTGAGCTATACGTATGTAGAGACCTGATGGTATCTGGAGCAACTACTGTCACGTGAAGACAGTTAAGGAGAACACCCAGGAACACAGAGGGGATAAATAGAGAAAAAGTGATGGAGTTACATAACATCGAGTTCACTGTGATTATAGTAACACATCAGATTGGCTGTGACCCCATGCTATGTCCTCCAGCCTCTGTGTGTGCCACCCTAATTCTTCACAGACACCCACTTAAGACATGAAATGTGCTGACAGCTCAAACTGCTAATCCTTGTGACCTATCTATACCTTCACACAGGAGTGAGAGTCCATTGGAGAGAGGAAGTGACATGGCCACTGAGATGTCAGGTCAAGGACAGATGATACATTTCATATGTGAGCCAACAAGATGGATGGTGGTGACTGCAGGGGAGAAAGTATGCTTTTACAAGTCAAAGAATTGCAAATAATTATTTGACCAAGTACAATAAATGTGTCTTGTGCATCCAGAGCAAGTCATTCAATAAACATAGGAAAGATGCAAAAAGCAGGTTGGACCAATATAATGCTTACTGATGCAGTACAGAAGTGATTCAAGCTAATGTTTATCCAGTTCTTCTTTTCCCAATATGAAGATACTTAATATTTCCCTTATCCCACAGTAGTGGTCATTTCAAATAACAAATGTTACAAACGTGACACTCATTGACAGCGGTTTGTGTTAGGGCTTAGGCCTATTTTCACACACACATGAAAAAACTTCTTTTTCAGCATCATGCAGACAACAAGTTGGATCTGACTGAACTTTTTATGCGATGCAACATGATGTAATTTAGCAAGATGCTGTACTGCCCAATCACATACATGAAAGCCCAACTCCTGGTGGATTATTTTGTAACATAAACCCTGTATTTCTTCCGTTTACCTTGAGGTCATCATGACCAAAGATAAAACAGTTGCCAGAGTTGTGTCTGTGAGTGTTATAAACCGCTATTCTGTATTTTGGCATCTATTAAGTTTTAAAAACATAAATCTGTTCCTCCAACATGACTTCCTGGATCGTATTTTATTGTTTCATTGGTACAATAAACAGTAGACCCCCACCATGGCAGCCCCCTACATTGTTTTAATGTATGGTAAATGTATGTCTGAATCCAGCCTCAGTCTCTTCCTGAGGCTGAAGGAGATACCCAAAATGAGCATAGCTGCAGCTGTGTGGGTGAGAATACACCTCTGCTTCAGATCTGCTATCTGAAGGCTGCTGCACATTTGTGGACCAACAGCAAGTGTAGCGGAAAGTCTAAAGCCTGTCATACACCGAGGCAAGCATCTGTCAGGGCTCATATCCCGCACCTTTGGCACTAGTGGAAGCCTTTCTGCGTCTTTTCAGTCTTTTTGGTATGTTGAATTGGCATTGGACCTCGTTGGCAAGCGAGACCACTCTGACTGGCTGTTCAGTGAATCAATGTAGCAGAAGAGAACAGTCCAGGAAAGCTTCTTCAGCGTGTTGCTGTAGTATCCATGATTTGACCCATTTAGTGTACTTTATCCTTGTTTTTCGCCTCCACAACCTCCTTTCTTCTTCCACAACCAAAAGACTGAGGGCAGAGAATGACATGTCATTTGCAGCTTCTTATCAAACATAGTCTCGATTAGAAGCAGCTGCTGTGAATGAGAGCTGCTTTGTTTAAAGCTTGTATTTTAGCTGTCAGGCTCTTCTTCTTTCCTTTTCTGAATAGTAAATACAGATACCGCCACCAGCTGGTAGGAGGAGTTATTTCTGTCACACAGGTGCAGAACATGCATGCTAATTGGCCTTTGGCTGCAGTCTGTGGTGTGTTCAAGTGCCACTTTTTCAACCCGACTGCCCCAGACAAAAGCAAGGAGATGCAGCGCAACAGTCGGCCTATGTCGCTGCTACAGTAGTTATTTCAGCTTGGTGTGTCTTTACCCTAAATTTACAGTGATTAAACTTTAATATGATTGAAGAAATCAACAAATGCATTTCAGAACTTCAGTCATGTAGTGTCCTGCCAGTCAAATTATCTTTTATTTTATTCAGTAATTGAAGCATGTTTTGACCTGAAAGCCTGTAAAACTCCCTCACATTCTCCTCTGCCAAGCAGCGTGATTTACAAACATCCTCTCCCCCCTCAAACATGTTCTTAACTCCAGCATGGTCTCAGGTGACTCACAGCTGCCACACTGACAGCAGTACTGCAAATTTTACACCTGCTTTCTCCTGACATTAAATTTCAGCCGCACTTCCCTCTGTTCTGTCACACTGGAGGCAAATCAGGTGCTGAGGGTATTTGTAGAAATTTCCATTCTCTCCTCCTTGATTTTTGTGGCCCTAAATGGGAACACTTTAAAATACATACTGCAAGTGACCAAACTGTTTCTCTGTTTTAAATCCTTACTGTAACTCCTTAATAAAAATGAACACAGTCAATTTCACTTTTGAGTGCCAGTAAATGAGCCACAAAACCTTAATACACACAAAAGCAGTGTAATCAGACAGTTCTACAATTAATGTACTAAGCAGTATCACCAGAGTTCAGGTAAGGGAGAAGCAGAAGTAAAGCCAGAAATTCATGGGGACGTATTGTGCTGCAATGCAGACATGCAAGCTAACTGACAACTCAGCTCCTTATGTGTTAAGTTCTGCCTGTCCTCGACCTGAGATGTCAATGTCTGAGATGTCAAAATCTCCAAAAGTAAGACACTGTGGGCTCTACTGATAATACCATATTATCATGTACACATGCACATACACAAATATACATACTGTACATTACTGAAATGCACACACTCAGTCAGACATGCATACAAAATCCATGGACATATTATCATTACCGCTGCATGCAGAAATACTCATACATACTGTATCGACATACAGGCACACATGTTACCCCACACAGATGCACACAAATGGATATGTCCAACAGTGGTGAACAGCTGCATGGACGGGTCTGGAGCGAGACCAGCCACCTCTTGGCCACAAAGGGCTGCTTGTGCCCCCAGCCCGCTAGGAACATAAAACACAAGAGATAAGACCAGACACTGTTTGCCAGGACCAGCGGAGCTCCCAAACAGGAACTGCAAGTGCAAGTGTTTGACACATGCACATAGGGATGCAGGAAAGCACACGCATGCATTTGAATTACACACACGTTTGTTTGAATGTGTATGTGTGGAGAACACTGTTAAGTACCATGTTAGATGCCACCTTTGCTCTCCTACTTGCCCCACATTTCCAAGATCATCAGACTAATGGCTCAAAAGAAAGTCAACCTTCACATTATTTGAAGTGAGTCTTCCCTCTACAACTATTTGTTGGTGGGGTCAGTGGCTGCTTCTGTTTATTTGCACAAGTATTATAGATGTTGACAAAGTTGGAGCTCTCTGAGGGAGATTAAGAGTTTTACTTCTTAAAAAGTGATTCATTATTACCATAACAAACCATGTTTGGTCAATGCAATCAACCAAAGACTGAACTTTGCATTCTCTTCTGGACCACTGTTCCTCTGTTATCTTTGTGAATGCAGATGAAATGCAAATATATGTTATTTCAACAACTTTAATGTGAATGAAGATATATATTCTCCCTTATAAATGTAGAGTTGGAATCATTACCAGTTTAAATGGTCTTATACTTATATATCACTTTTCTACGCTTTACAGCACACTCAAAGCGCTGTCACACTACTTGGCCATTCACCTATTCACACTCACAAATGCATACACATTCACACACCGGTATTATCACTGGGAGCAAATGGGGGTTCAGTGTTTTGCTCAAGGACATTTCGACATGTTGACTGGACAAGCCGGGAATCGAACTACTAATTCTCCGATTAGGAAACGACCTCCTGAGCCACAGCCACCCCCAAAAAACACCATTTCTCATTTCTTTACTCTCAGGGGTTTAGTTTCTACAACTTTACTTAACGGTGGTATGAGCAGAAGCTTCTGGTGGCTAATGTTAGCAGATTTGTTTTGTGTAACTGACATTACTCAGAACTGACTGAATCAGTTAACTAACTTTCTGACTCCTCTGTACTTGTCTGTGTACTGCTTTACCAGGTATTAGCACATGTCACTGTAATTGTCACTTGTGGTGGCAAAAATTACATAAACTCAATTTAAAAAAAAGAAATTACCACACAATATAATATAATATACATATATATTTTTTTGCATTTTTTTATATATTATAATATAATATAATTTGATATAATATAA
>NW_018127939.1:152091-183962 GCF_001952655.1 Monopterus albus
ATATCCTTAGATTAATGCAAAGGATATATTATATTATATAACATAACATAACATAACATAACATAACATAATATAATATAATATAATATAATATATCCTTAGATTAATGCAAAGGAAGAAAACTCCTGCCCTGAAATGTGAAACAACTGACATCTTTTGTGTTCTGAAAAGCAGCTAATGTGAGGCCAAACAAACTTGGTTCAACAATGAAGCTGTGCTCTATTCTGTTCTAAATGACTCTATTTCTGCTGAGTCATGATTTGTCCACTCACCACTTGCAGGCCCACACAGACACAGGGCCACACACACCATGACACAGTAGAGTCTGTGTGGCTTGGATCAAGGTCCACTTGCAGAAAGGGGGGAGGGAAAAACCCCTAAATGTGACTGATGTCTTTGTCCTTATTGCTGCCCTTCTTCTTTCTCTTTCTCTCTCGGTCAGTCTATCCATCAGCCCTGTCTCCCTCTCTCTCTGTCGCCTCCCCAGCTCTGTCCATCTGTCGCTATCACCACTCCCCTCTATTGCTCACATACTTATCTGTAGTCTGTCTCACTGTGCTACACTCTCCCTTTGTTTCACATGAACTTGCAAAAATTTGTATCAATTCATAATCTTGTGGGAGTTTTTGCTAAGTGCTTGAACAAACTTGATGACCTTTTGCTGTTTTAATTATTTGTGTGTTGCATCCCCAGGGTGTGCATCTTTGTAAAGGCAGATGTGTGACGAAGATATGGAGGCCTGCTGCATGAATGTCGCTACATGACCCGGCAGTTTATTTTAATAATTTCCACTTCATTCATCAGCTGTCCACGCTGACCAGTGGGCTATGCAGCTGTAGCTCATTCATAACCTCCACCACCCACCCCACACAAACACACTCAAACACACAGAAATTATCACTAGCCAAAAATACTTAAATCTGCACCTTGCAAAGAAGAGTCAAATGAGCAAACTCAAACCCAATCTTGAGTGAAATATTAGGCTGTATGGTTTAGAGTGAAGCTTGGGGGATTTTGCAGAACTAGTATGTATACAGAAGGTGGAAGCTTTAACATCTGTGTACGCAAATGAGAGTGAGAGGCCACCATGTTGTCTGAAACACCTGGGACTTGGTGTCTTTTGGGAACAGTCTCAGTGTTTAATCCACAGAATTAGCCTATTGAAAAGAAGTTCACTGATATAAGAGGCAGGGAGATATGAATGGTCACAAATGTATGCACATACAGTCATGCATACATGTACAAAAATGACTCTTTTGTTCTTAAAATACAATCTCTTCAAAAGATTCAAAAGACAGCAATCCATTGAGGATTATTTTTACACCAGTAAAAATCTATTATATTGTGTGAGTGAGACAGAGTGCCACATTGATGAATGGGCCAAAGGTTTGTTCATACTGTAGCTCTACTTTCAAATTCTACCCATTCATGATCATGATTCATGAAGGGAAGTTTGGACAGCACTAACTTAAAAAGGGGAAGTTCAGAAAGACAAACCAAAATGCCCACAATCAGCTAACTGGTTTAAGTACAATTTTACTTTTGATTACCGTAACATAAGCTAAGAGAATAGCAACCATATGGAATGATCTAAAGATAGGCAGCGTACTATTAGTGCCAAGTGCCTGCACCAATATTCATTTTGAATACAAGTTGTTTATATTTTTTTCTGTCATTCCACCTCTTTAAAAACATTTAAAAAATACATTTTCTAGCACATACAGTATACAAAGTACAAAGAAAGATACATAGTGCACTTAATAATAGACTAAATTTCTCTGAGTAACTGGCTAACTGACAGAACAGCCACCTCTAAGTCTTTATTTAGCACCCATGTTTTAAAAATAATGTCTATTTTTGTTTTTACTTGTCTAAATTATGTACTGCAAGGTAAAGGTAAATTGAAACTAAAATGGAATTAATTTTCGACTTGAATGAGATGGCACATTCTAACAAATCTTCTTTGTTTTCCTTCAAGGTTGATATATGGTCCAGTTTCTATTGTGGACATGTTGCATACTAGAGTTCACACTGGGCACATGAAGAGGCTGGTATGAAGGGTGCAGTTTGTATTTAATGTGAAGGCAAAACATACTAAATGTATGATTTTATGACAGCAGGTGTGAGATTTTAATATGAATTATAAAGTTAATCAGCTAAAATACTAAACCCACCTGCTGACGGTGAACCTTTAGGAAAGTGATGCCAGTAGCTGTTTGCATAAGCAAAAACCATGGTTATGCAAATTATTTAGTAATGAGCAGGATGTTCCCAGATAAATCAGAAAGTGAAAAACAGGTTAAAACAAGAGCAAAACACATATCCAAATGCTGATCTTTCATTATTAGAAAACACCTCACCAAAACCATATTTGCATTTCCATTAACATCTAGTTGTGTTTGAACAGATTTTAATTTTACTCTTTGCAACTATTGTCACCACTATGATCTCTGCTTAGTGCTGACCCCACCCACAATAGTCTATGAATTGATGGAGCCAAGGGGTGGCCACCCCAGAACTGGCTACTCCTTGTGCCACCCCTGCCAATGTTATAAACAATGAAATGAAAAACGACAAATTGTTGACTTAAAGCTGCATTAACCAAGATTTAGCACAATTTTGAATAAATCAAGTAAAACATTGTATAGATGTGTTTCCTCCCTGCTGTACCAACACCCCTCCTCCTGAATCTGCTATCTTCAGGCCTTGTGTTTATTTCTCGCCCTCTGTGGCCACCATTGTTAAAATCTGCACCGCACTACTTCTACACCCCCCCCTTGGTCTGAGGTTATAAGATGCATTTTTCAAACCAGTATGGCTGATTTCCAAGACAGACCATGGACATTCCTGTGCAGGTACAGTCCAGGATGGGAGCGGACCTGTTAGACCCAAGAGGTCATGTTATGTAGCACAGAAAGAGTACAGCAAAGAATGAGGCAAAACCAGGGTTAACATCAGTTTGGCAGGTCGGAGATAGAGAGCATTAGAAGCATCTAAAAGACTAAAATCTGATGCATATGTGGTTTTCATCCTGCTAGATGCATAAGTACTGTAGGCGGCTAATGTGTATATGTCAGCATCATTAAAGTTCGAAGTGTTTATTTGTCATATGCACAGTTAGGAAACGTGTTTCCCTGTACAATGAAATTCTTACTTTGCCATTAGCCAGCTAACGTTAGCATTCCAATTTTGTACCTTTGTAATGAATTATTCTGGTTTTAATTTGGAGTCATTCCAACTGACTACAACATTTTTGTGGGGCGACAGTGGTGTGGTGGGTAGAGTAGTCATCTCAAACCGGAAGGTTGAGGGTTCAAATTTCGGTCTCTGCAGTCCACATGTCAAAGTGATCTTGGGCAAGACACCGAACCCCCCAAGTTGACAATGATGGCGGTGCGTATGCACGCAGCAGCCCGTGGCCCTCGGCTCCAAACTAAATTTTGTTGTACGTGTCACAATAAAATAAAAAGCTTCTTAATGTTTTGTTGTCCAATTAGCAGAGTAGTAGTGGTGCTTTTTCCTGGATTAGCAAATGAAGTAATTTTGCTAATTTTGTTCAGTTTTGTCCAGTTTATGTCAGACATAACACTGAGGTCCATGTAGCATTATAGTAAAATTTACACTATCAGCACAACTAGAAAAGTGAGGAGTCTGTTTACCTTTCAAAGCATAGCATGTAATTTCTCTTGTTTCACAAAGAACTCACTGTTATGTGTGCCAAATAACATTATGTAACATTGAATGTGATGCTATAGCACCCAGAACATTAGTACTGTATCAATATTACCGCGAGAAAAACATTAATCTATATAATTTGCTTGTGTTCCTGCAAATACATCCGCTACAGACAACGTTAGACATATGTATGCACATCGCTAAAATGTAAACCTGTATTAGACAATGTGTCACTGCAATGCCATCAAAAACCATGGGCTCTACAAACTCTATATTCTGTATACATTATTTCTGGAGCCGGTTATTGCTGCTGTGCTACCTGACTGCTACAACTGTCTCTGGCTGTCATGACCACATATGGTGTATTTTCAAAGACAGGGCAGGAAGGGCAAAGAGGAGCAGAGGGAGAAGAGGAGGGGATACTGTTTGAGTTTGTTTTGAATCTCACTTCACCCTTAAAGGCTGAAAATTAGAGGGAGAAGTTAGTTAATGCAGCTTTAAATACAACAAATATTTTTCTGGTTCTTTATAATTGATACTGGTTAAATTAATTCAATTTAATATCATGCATGCAGCATGATATTTGCAACCGGTGTTGTGTGGTTGTGGAGTACTTGACTTGATTCTCCTCAGTGGGAGAAACCACTGTGCAGCAACAATGTGCCCGGCCAGGAGCGCAGCCAAAGTTAGCTAAAGAAAGCATAATATGTCTCATTTTTACACAAAATAAACTATTTGATTTTAAAGATTGTACAGTTTATTATTTCATAGAATTAGGGGTTTAATTTACTTTTTACATGTATTTCAAATGTGCCACCCCTCTCTGAGTCTGTGCCCTAGCCTGGTCACCAAAATTTTCTAGATTCACCCCTGCATCTGTGTACACTGAGAAAAAGTGAGAGGAGCTTCAGAGCATGTCAACACAAGGTCACAAACACAGATCAATGAGGTATGATATGTTTGTTTATAGTAATTTGAATTTCAGAAAACTGCTGATCAAGCAACTCTCAGGAACACCATGTTTCTAATGAAGTATAGCACTGGAAGAAAATGTTATTCCAACAGTGATCAACTCACTGGCATAAAGCAGCAGAATTCTCGAAGTGTTTCACTGACTACAGCTAATTCGTACATTACCTCCCCGTGCCTCAAAAATTCCACTGACATTTTCTATTTTGGATTGAGGTATTTGCTCATATTTGCTCTTCATGTAGCCACTTGAAAAAAAGGTTCTGTGATTGGACTCCTTGTGAGGAACTCTCCTTCACTCCCTGAGGGATCTGACTAAACGTTAACTGTTGTTAGGCCAAAATAAGTCCACATGACAAGAAGGGGACTGATTCCCATGTGACTGGTTGATAATTGCCATGTTTGGAATGATGGAAAAATTCTTTGAAATCTCTGCTGTTCGTGGACATTTTACTGTACGCAAAAGGGGAGAGGTGTTATTACTGATTAACAAAAGACAATATGTTATAACGCTAACTCTGCCTTTAGTGAACTCTGACCTAGAAGCAATACATTAACTATCTAGAGGTACTCTTTTCAAATACACACACACTTTTGTGGCAGATTTTAGCTTTTCTGAGAAAAGATAACTGTGCAAGTAAAGTATGCATGAGTTAACACCCTCAGTATTGATGAGTTTAAAAAATGTTCACTGCTTTCATTTTAGCCACAGCTTGTCTTGGGTTAAACTGCTATTGCCGTGACTCATCATCACAAGGGTGGGCCAGTCAAAGATACTGTAAATATGCTGTGCTGTGAACTGCCTGCTACAATGTGTCAGATGGAGGAAAGCTCACATAAATGACACAATGACAGTCTGATCAGCAGCAAACAGGATGTTTCTTTGAGCTTGCCAGGGAGGATGTGAAACAAAAGGTGAAGTGTGAGGTGTGGCAGAATGCAGGTTTTGAACAGCTGAGAGCTCTCGTTTTGACTCTGACTGTTGGTCCACCGTTTACCCACTGCATCACGAGTGGAGCCCCTGATTTCTATTTCATAGTTCTGTCTACAATCAATGAGGATGTGTTACGATACTCTCCACCAATACTGCAATAATTCATAAAGTTTGCTTTGAGTCCTAAGCGATTATGCCCTTAAAAAAAGTGAAAAGGGGGTGGGAAAAGTTCTAATTTTCAGATTCTTGTGAAATTTCTTCTTGATAGTGATAAATGATCTACTTCTCATGGTAACACTTTGTTCCAGAACACTAGTGAAGCATTGGAAGCAAGACAACACAAAGAGTAAATAAAAAACAAAAAGAAAGTAAAACTTTAAGACTGAATTGAAGTAAAAAGCACTCAAAAATAATTGAAGGATTATTTATAATCTGTCACTCACTGTTATCTATCTGAACCATAAATCTCCCTTCTTACGTGACCTGTCTATATGTGTGTGAATTTGCTCCACTGTATGTCCAGCTTGTTCTTACAGTTCTCAGCAGCATGCTGTAACTAGGGCTTCCCTCTGTGTTCGCTTCCAGCAGCTGCAGCCAACCAGCATGACTAGCGCCCTCTGTGAGCTGTAGGTATTTAATGTTTCTGCAGAACAGGGCAGACAGCTGGACAGGGACAAGTGCAGCACAGTCACCGGCAGCACTCATGGCAAAGGCAGTGGTGCAGCCCCCAGGAAACAGCTGCTCTGCTATCAGTCACACTTACACTACAGACATGGGATGGATTAAGTTACTGCACCGTAAGTTTCTGGCGTCAAACATTATGTAACTTAGGAATGTCTTTTAAACTACTAAATAATAATAACACTGTGTTTAAGTTTGTTGAGGTATAAGCATTTTTATGGTTTGTCAGTAGCATGGCAAAGAGCCAAATTTGTATGTTGTCTGAATTAAAGTTAAAACTATGTCACATATACATTACAATAGCTCACACACTTATTGTTTTGTATTTGTGTGCGTGTTTGATTTCCAACTATGAACAAGTTAACCTGTCAACAAAGCAACAGCACAAAGCAGAATGTTAAAGTGTGAAAATGACCAAATTCAAAACAAGTCTTGGTGAACGTTGCACCGATACCATGCACAGAAAGTCATATTTAAACTGAGGCAGAAAATAAAAACTTTAATACATGGAAACTTTACATATAACACCCAATGTGAACACTGAGCATTACAACTGGCTTACTAGAGGGAAAATCCCTTTATCTTCTCCATACACAAAGCATTCCCACTACTTTGCACTAGAAGACCCAGAACATGTCATGTGAACTGCAGCATTGGTTTCTTTCACCTGCTCTTTGACTTTAAGTTGCTGTATATACTTTCATGTCCTGGTTACTGTCAGGCTGCACCTTGTGTTTTCACTTTCTGGACATTTAAGATGTTATTAAACAAAATGACACTCTTCTCTTCACATACCTTGAAGACAATCTTCAGTGCTGCAAAGTGTCAGCCATATAAAAAGAAAGTGACAAAGTAACAACAGCTCCTGCTACCAATAAAGGTTTTGGGGACTAAAGCATAACAAAGTACTGTAGGTGGGGAAAATTACTATATGATTTATTCTGCATGAAATTACTCAACATGAAACTAATTTTCATTCATCTGAAATCGTTTATGCATGATAACCCTGGACATGTGTAAAGGGAATTTACATGTACTGTGTGAGATTATGGTTGAAGAGGATTTACAGAAATGCTTATGGAGGAAAAGAAACCAAGACTGAGAAGAGTCAACACCTCAACCCATTTGAAAAGAAGTTTTAGGGTGTGGTGGCTCAGACTTGTTTCAAACCTATGACATTTTTAAGATGTGTTTTAAAAAATGTGTGAAAGGCCAGAAAGCAACATGTTTAATATTCAAGTCATCTCAAATTTTATGGATCCATTTAAAGTGACTCGTCCTTTATTACAAAAAAAGATGGGTCCTGCAAAGCACTAGACCAGTTCTTAACAATTAGTACCAGAGTTAACACAGGCCATGGTAGCCTAATCTTATCAGCTGGGGTGGAGAGAGTAATTGAGAGGAGGGATGGCTGGTGTTATTTCCGTTGGCTCTCTTTCACATCAGTGTTTGCAGTGGCACAACCACTCCACATCAACCATGGCAGGCAAGGTGGACACTTGGAATGAAGTGCTTTAAACCAGAAAAGTAACGATTTCCAAATGGAAAACTGAAAAAAAAAAATCCCCTTTGTTATTACATTGGTATGCAACAATTTCTGTATCCAAACACACTGGTTGAGATATAAGTAATAAATTCTTCTTTTATTTGATGTGACATTACCTGTGAGTAATAAAGGGCTGTGTCAAGAATCAGCGAAACCTTCCAGACAAGCAAGCATATAAAAGAGCTGTGTGAAATTTTTAAACACAAGAGCAGCTAGTCATCAGTTAACATGTATTTTATGGATAACACGCCTGCTCCTGGTGTGTCTTTATTTGAGACTTTTCGGGAATGTGGAGTCCCCACTGGGGCATAGTTAGAAGGGTGCAGCACACTGGGGTTACATATTGCCTTTAATGTCTGTCTGTCTGTCTGACATTCCTGTTTCCCAAAAGCTGGTGTTCAATGCAGAATACCACAGTTCTTTCCCTTATCTTATGTTGTCCACACACACACTTAAACACCTGCACACAAACTCACACGCGCCCATGCATAGACACTAATGCACAGTTATCTCGTATACTTCTCACTGGGGACAGTATGGCTGTCAGTATGGCTGAGATCAACCGTGTAAAGTAATACTAATGGCCAATGTGCAGTGGCTCAACGGTATCACTGGCCAGGCAGGATATTGAATCGCTGAGCTCTAATACATGATAGGCAGACTGCAACCCCCCATTTACTCACACATACACTCTACTCACACATTGTGTAGGAAAAAAATTTGTCTATCAATCCATACAGACCCAAAATTGTTGAAGCATATTTGGTTTCTGTTAATAATGTGTACTCCTTATGTGAGCTTAACAATACCTTGTTGAAATACTGTTTCACTGAGCTGCCCCCCAGTTGCCCTTTTTTCCTTCCCTAAACCTCTGTTCACTCCAGTATGGTCTCCTGAAGGCCTGCACCTCACTTCAGGGCTTCCTGACTAAATGATTGCAGCGACTGACTCACAAAAGGCAAAACACAACCTGCTGGTGTCTGTACTGGGTACTATCTGGGTCTGGTTACCCAGCAGTGTAGGCAGTAGAGGAGGAGGGGGCATAGAATGACGGCAGGATGGAATGTGTTCCCCTCTAAAACTAACAGAGGGCCACGAGAACCTATTGAACACCATAAGTTTGAGTGTGAAATTCACCCACAGTGACACATAAGCAACCTCCGGAGTATCTTAAGGTGTTTTCTGTTTCTGATGGTTGAATTACAGATTATTCCAGGAATATACATAATGTTTACTCTTCAGTATTTCTTTTTTCATTCCAAGTTATTCCATGCTGGTTCTAAATCATTTGGACTAACAGTTGACACGGGTGTTTGCATGTCCTGAGAGATTTTCGAATTTGATGAATCACATCATAGGGCAAAGGTCCCCAATATTTTTGGCTTGTGACCCCTTCTACAGTACTTGCAATGCTTGATCACAAAGATGTACACCCAATAAGTGGAGGCCAGTTCAAAGATACAAAGTGCCCGATTTAAATACTTTTTAGGCCAAACTAAATGTAAACATGTACAGTATACCCTTGTAGCTTTACTATCATTTCACATAAGCCAAATGATAAAACAATGCTTAAATGATTGTGTTTTTCTTTACTGCATGCAAACATAGTGTTTCTATGTGTGAGATAGAGAGAAAGTACTAACAGAGAGACCATCAGACAGCCAGCAGCAGTGCTGGTGCTTTCCTCCACCCTGCATACTGTCCACTGTCCTGCCTGTGAGTCCGCTGCACCACCTTTATCTTCCAGTCACGCTGCTGGGTGACATTACTTTATGAAGGATGTCCTGGACAGAACTGATAACACGTTCCTCATCATTGAGGCCATTTCCTCTACCCACAATGCATTTGGGCCATCTGGAGAACTAGTTTGTGGGTTAGCAAACTGTGAACCCACACTGCTGACAAGATGTACTGTTACCTATGTAATAGGAAGTGGCAAATATAACTTCTTTTTAGGGTTAGAAGCAAAAAAAATCTCCTTTTATCATGAGGTACATTGTAGACTTACTGGCGATAAACCAACAACGCAAACCCTGGTGATGTATATAATCATTTTACAGAAAGATATTATGGCACCTCCAAAATACATCTGATAACACAATAAATTAAGTAAGATCATGTTTTGAGCCACGTAGTGTAGCAGAAACTTACACAGATACTAAATGGTCTTACATAGCGCCTTACTACACATTGAAGTGCACTCAAAGAGCTTTATGCTATTTCCCATTCATACTACTGCAAATGACTTCATAACCATTGCTGCTGCCTTACTGTTTAACATAATAAGTTGGGGCACATTGAATCTGAGAGATGTGCAGTCATAGAACACTGACTAATATGAGACACACTATTTCTATGTATTAAAACTGGTCTGTAGGGAATCTATTATACTTTACTTTAACACAAATCTTAAACAAATGATGCATTCCATTGTTGTGAAGCAGCATAGACTTCCTACCCTTTGCCCATCTGCTGACTTGTAGTTTGCCAGGATTGGCTCTACAGCTTTAAAAGTGAGGACCACTTACTGTATGAAGCAAGTAAAGGAGCAAGTGCTTTAAAACACAAAAAATCATTATAACAATAGTGTGATGATTACCTACGCCATATGTATCAATCTGAACAGGAAAACATTTAAATGCTCAAACACATAAATGAATGCCTGGTGCAAGTGAAGATGACAGTCTATGTAGAGTTGATTGAACTGACTTGACTGTTCCGAACAAAGGGGTAGGCGAGGGAGTGTCTTTGAATAAGAACACAAGCTTGGCCAGATCGCTTCTCAGCAAAGGTTTGGAGAGGGACTGGGGCTGTTGGCTCTGAAAGGGAAAGCCCAGGCAGGGTGGCCGAGGATGATTCCTCTTTTGTTCCATCTCTGTCACCTAATCAATTTTCATTGGCAAGTCCTAAATAAAGTCATATAGTGGTACTAATGTTTTAATATAACACCACGTGTCTGTGGCACAGTTACAGCCCCAGAGCTCCCGATTCCCCCTTCTGCATCTTGATTCATTAGCAGGCTAAGGGGTGGCATTTGTTCTGCGGCTGGGCAAGAAAGAAAGGAGTAAAGATGAGCAAAGGAACAACTTTGAACAAGGGAGGTGGGCAGAGAGAAAGGGAGCAAGTAGAAAAGAGAATCAACTAGAGAAAGAAACAAAGCAGACACTGTGGTACATACATTTTACCAGCTGTGCAGAAGGAAGACATCATCATCAAAAGCTTGAGTCTGAAAAAGAAATAGAGAAGAACGGGGTGTAGAAGAAGAGATAGGAGGGAAAGGAAAGGAGGAAGAAGAAGATGATAAAGAAGAAGTGGTGAAAAAGCAGCCCATCTGAAGGGGACTGCTGCGCTCAGCAAGTTAGTGATTACTGATTAGCCAGCTCAGTCCTGGAGGGAGGCCTGTCTGTCCTTGGCTTGGGAAAACAACATAAAAGGAAGCCGGCTGTTTTGTGACACGACTTGAAAGCTTGGTAGCTATCGGCAGACATTAAGCTTATCAATGGCCGGTCACTAGAGCCGGGCTATATGAAGCAACAAGGGCACTGCTTTTCCAGAGGGAGATAACCAATGCATACCTCGGCCCACATTTGCATGCACTGGGGCAACAAGCAGGCAGAGGAACACAATATCACAGAAAGGGAGAGACAGGCATAAAAAGTCACAAATTTAGTGAGGCTGAAAAGGGCAGCTTTGCCAACAGAGGTACTAATGCCAGCCAGCCAGCCAGCCAGCCAGTCAGTCAGTGTGCCCTGCCCAGTGCCCAGATGGGTGTGGCAACCTGGCAGACAAGTGAAGTGCTATACTGTATTTGTCTTAAGCTTCTTAAACTGTCTTCAACTGTCCTGTACTGGGAGTCATGTACGTGGATGGAAGTGACAGGTTAACAAGTGCAACAGCACCTTTTAATCATTGAAAAAAGTAAACTGACAGTGTGTGTGTGTGTGTGTGTGTGTGTGTGTGTGTGTGTGTGTGTGTGTTACAGTGGTTTGTGGAAGAGTTTTCCATTGGGTTGAATCCACCAGTCTAATCTTATGAAACTGCATCAGTGGACAAAGCAGCTTTAAAGGAGAGGAGGACTATGGTCAGCCATGACAAGGCGACAAAAAACATCAAAAGACTTTCTGGAGAGATCACTGTTTTTGCTGCATCACCACTGCACATAACACATTGGACCAGCCCACACGCAAACCTGTGCACAAAGAGACCGGCACACACACACACACACGACAACTACTTCCCCCTTTGCTAGCTCCACTACCCCAGTCTTCCCAGTACTGTATGTTTGTGCTGATTGATTTTTGTGGGGTAAGGACATTCTGAACAGCTGCTCATAGACCTGTAATTCATCTAGAGTTCAAAGAGTGCTCGGGTCAGTCAGTGCTGCTACTGTTTGTACTTCACTGAATGACAACGTTATCAGGCACCCTGCCTTGTCAACAACGTGGGTGGCAGGGTAGTTAGTCCATCTGTCAGTCACTTTTTGATCTGCTCTCACAGCTATTTAATCAATGCAGTAAAGCCACGTTTTTAAGTCTTATTGTAGCGACTACACATTGGTCTACAGAAATGCAGTACACATCACCAGGGTTTAGCGTGATTCGTTAGGATACCAAGTCACACACATTGTGTTCCTCACTACACAAAATATTCTTTTACCTAAATAACCATTCTTATTGTAACTCAGGTGAATAATCAGTCCATGAATAATTGGAGTACTGATCAAGATCAAACAGAGGATGAATGAAAGTTACCTGGGCAATACTAAAGGCTAGTTTATTTGTACAAGTATCTGCAATGTTATGTTTACAATGTACAAACACCTGGAACACAGTTCAAAGCAACACACTCCGCACTCAGGCACCGCTTTTCTGCATTTGCCCCTATCTCTCTCTCTCACTCATTCTTTTCCGCTCTCCCTTGTTTTCATGTTCGTCTTTGTCCCAGTTATAACACCACGGCCTGTTTCATATCTTATTTACCTCTCTCCCAGCTGAGCGGCTGGCACATCTTTTAGAGGACAAAGTCCCTTAATGAAAAAACAGAGGAAAACACAGGTAATCATATGCAAACATGAGCCTACACTCTGGGATGCAAAAACATCTTACTGACACATAACGAAACTCAGGTGAATATACGCACAAGTAGGCATACATGCTACACTACATGCACTCACAAGCACACACTTCCAAAGTCCCCCAGCGTCATACCTTCCCACCCTACACTTGACAAGCCCTGTGCAAGCCTGACAAAGCAGAAGAGGGCCCTCAGTAGCCTTTGGCCACTGGAGCCAGTTGCATAAGAATGCTTAGTGTACCAGTGGACTGTTTTCACACATTGAACTGTAGAGTACTGTATACCTTACTGTATGACAACATTTTGAAGGAACTATATATCTACTGCAAATGGATTGGCAACTTTTCTTCAAACCTAATAGTTTGGAATTTTGGGAAATACATGTGCGGCCCACCTTACCTGTTTTCTGGCTGAATTATCATCTTAAATATGACTGAAAGCTCAAAAAAAATGGGTGTACCTATGTTGTTGTACTTTTTCATAGCTTATTTGTCAAAGTTTTTTTTTTGGTTATGCATGTCCTGGCTTCTGGACCAGCAGCAGGAGCTGTGAATGTTCATGAGCTATCCTCTCATTTTTAGGAGGAGGCCCTCCTTATTACATCAGGTTTTATCATTCTGAAAAACTAATTACGGACTATTTGGAGTTATGATGAGTGCCAAGCTAATCTAGAGGTACCCAAGATTAAATATTAAATAGCTGGAAATGAGTATGCCATTTAATGATTGATGTAAAATGTTCATCTGGATCAGATAAAACAATAATCCAGATTCCACTGCATCGCAAAATACAAAAGAAAAACAAATGTATCCGCATCATGTGGCACCATTTTCACTGAACACTCATAGGTGATTGTTCCACAAGTAAATGTCAAAGTCATGGAAACAGGTGAATGAGCAGTGTGGTGTGGGTTACAATGGATTAGAGATTCAATGATGGATGGTCACGGCTGCTGGCACTCGCTGCAGCTCCCTATGGCCCTAAATAGGATTACAGGTATGTTACAGAAATGAATTAATGACAGACATGTTAAAAATGTAGATGCCAGCTATAATGTGAAGGCATCATATCAGAGCGCAAAAGGTAGAATATCACTTTGATTTTGACCATAACCTTTTGGATATGCAATACTATGGCTCTAGAAAACCTCCTTTACACTGCCCAATTTTTCCTTCTAAATTTTCAGAGGGATCTAGAACTTTAAGCAATACATCTTTAACTGTGATTTATTTGACGCTAAGAATGCCATGAGATAAAGCACAATAATCACTTTGGTTGAAGTTTCTTTTCAGTATCATTTTGTGAACATGCTATCTCAGTGCAAACTATATAACACCAAATAATATTTTTATTTGTATTATTTTGAAACATTTAAATAATCTTGGCTGTTTTACAGATTATGCAGGACTATGGTCCCAGTGTCTACATCCATAAGGAATGAATGGATAAGCTGTTCAAAGCAGCAGTTTCCATCCCTGAAGAGGGCTCTGTTTGTCACTGATGTCATCGCTAGCAAACCACACTTAATAATAAGGAAGCAAGGGTATTTACTCCATAACACTGGGGGCCTTATTTGTTCAGGCCACACACCCCACATGTGCCTTCATGCTTCTACCGACGCTGTACACTAATGTGCCCACATCAGACTCTCTCAACAGCCTCAGTCACATATGACTTCCATGCACTGGTGTCACCATGTCCTTCCAGCTTACCTCACCTCCAAGAGGCCAGGTCAATTAGTATGTAGCATGAATAGCACAAAGCAGGGTCCTGAAAGGGCCTCCCAGTGGGGGATGTGAACAGACTGACTAAGGAAGCAGAGCTATATTCACTGAAGAGCACATTTGGGATGCACTGAGAATAATATGACTTTAATTTAGCTGGTAAAATGGGAATGTGAGTGTATGCACATGTGCTTATACAGTATGTGGGGGTTTGTGGGGGTCCTACACTGAGTAATTGAGACCGTATTTTCAAACAGCCCAGACCAGATCTTGACTCAATCACGTCTGGCCCCTTGAATGGGGTAAACTGGGGTCGACATCACTGTTTGACAAAGTGTATGCTGCAGATTGATTTTCTGGTTCTAGTGGAAGGGGGAAAATGGATGTGAAAGTGAGGTACAAGATTATGCCTTATGAGGAAGGAAGTACAGAAGACCGCAGCATTTGGCATGTGCTGTGCGCTACATTGAGACTTTTCTTCTGCTTTTAGGGATGCCATATTTGATGAATCACTGGAGGTACAGTATTCATTTTGAGCAATCACAAACCACAAATTTACAAACTATTTTTCAAACTCTGCTTCTTACTCACCAAATTATAATGTTGAGAGGGTGACTGTAACTCAAATGTTTTATCTTGTAGTACATAAAATAACAAATAACCCCCCCCAAAAAAAAAACTTGAAAAAGCAAGAGGGCAAAAGACTGTACACCTGTAAATATAATGCAAGGATTGGCCAGAGAGATCAAGGAGGTGTATAAGTGAGACTGTAAGAAAATAACGAACGCTTTCATTTCCTATAGAAAAGGAACAACTAATCAAAATGGGCACAGTAAAACCACTAATAACTTTTTTATGATTATTAAAACAGCTGTTTATTTTATTGATCTTGCTCTGGCCTGATGTGCTTTGTTTCCTATGATGCATCATGCCCTGGTATTCGGGCCGAGAACCGGCAGCCACAGGGAGCAAAACCATGGATCAAGGTCTAACTTTCAGTAAATCGCAATGAGGGAGCTGCTCTGCTATGTACAAAACCCTGACTTAGAGTCAAGTCATCTGCAGGTGATTTAGCAATAGCCCCAGCTTGTGACACTCCAAGATTAAATACACTTGCATCACAGAGATAATCTTCCTTTAACCTGCAAATTTGAAATTTAACGACCCTTTTTAACTCGTTCCATAACACTCACTCAATTTCTGAAGGTATTTCCTGAATCCTCATAGACTCTTTTAACGATGCAGAATGAAAAATCATCCAGTCCAGGAAACATGCAATTTTAATCAGTTTCTCGGCGATTTCCATTTGCCTCATATAAACAAAGATGGTGACAGGAAATGACATCATGACTCTGTCTTTGTGTGAAAGCAGCAGAACCATTGACCGAGCTCAACTTTCACCAAACAAAGCAAGAGAGGCGATGTCATTTCCTGTTGCCATCTTTGCTTATCTGAAGAAAAGTTGGTTTATCCAAGAAACTGACAAAATTCTATTTTTACTGGACTGGACCGGATTATTTTTGATTCTGCATCGTTAGAAGAGGCTATGGGACTGAAACATTTGGCAAGTCTCATTTTCACAGCTTAACAGAAGATTATATCTGCAATTCAATTGTATGTAATAGAGTCACAAGCTGGGGCTTATGTAGCACCAGGTTCTCCACAAACATGTGGTGCAAGATATGAGAAGGGTAGCCATCATCTGGCTGAACCTCAGCCCTGTCACAAATGGCACTACTTGCCAACTGAAAACTGGTATCTAGGACTAAATGAACATCTATGGTACCACAGCATTTTTTTTTTTGTCTTTCTGGCTTTACTGAAAAAAAATCCAACAACAAATAAACACCACTCTACTTTACTTAGCATTTTGCTGGCTCTATTTTAAAGGATAGCCACCTAAACAGCAAGAGACCTATAAAAACAGCTGTACTTGCAATACTGCCATGAGCTGTTTAGGGGTTAGTCTATGTACTGTATATCTATGTTTATATCAAGTATTATAAATCATTGAGTCTATCAAGAGATAGGTGGGATATATGGACGGATGCACTGACCTAAAAACAAATACCTCCTAGTTTTGTCTATGTGTTGCTATATGTTAAATTATCTTCCTACATTCAATATTTGCTACCTTAAAGGCTGCAAATACATTAAAATGTGATAAATTTAGGAAGTCACTGGGCCTCTGTACAATGACAGCACACCATACATATTCTCTCTAAGTAATTTCTAGTTGCATCTGTTTTTGTTTTCATTTGATCTTTCTGATGCTATTGGCCTCAGCAGAGCAATACTGGGCTTTTTAAAGGAAGTGAAGTACTTACAGTAACAGCTCAGACTTTCCAGGGAGTTTCTGGAATGCCTGATGTAAGCACAAAATTAATAGCATGCAACAATTAAAATATGTCTTAACCACTTATCAACTCAGTGCTGCTAATATATCTGAGTAACATCTTTTCCTTATAACAAGACCTTTTCAAACAATTAGTTGGACCAACAGCGGTATTAGCGTGTTGTATTTTATTGTTCTCACATTTGGTGCAGTTGTAATAATAAAGCCATTTTTCTTCTGCATTCTTAGCACTCACCACTTATCTACCATCTGATATCAAACACATGATCAAAACCAACACACAACATGGTTTGAGTTTCACATCTTTAGGGATCATCCCACACTAGCTGGGAAACTGAATGTGCGTAGGTGGGTGTTTCATACTTCCAGTTTAAATGCTATAGTACCTGTAGGCCCAGGAGTTTTTGTTCCCTCCTGACTTTGATCTGCGCTCCATTGTGACAGAATGACTGAGCTCAGTCAGACCTGATAAAACATTCCCCACCTACAATTATTCTTGCAATTCACATGAAGAACATGTTATTCACAACAGGAAGATCTTGAGAGTCATATAAAGGCTCCATTAAATCCAGGCATTGTATCAAATTTCAGCTGCTGGGTTAGAAATTACAGTTCTCTTTGCACTGTATGAATGCACCACAGATGAGAGTACTCAACAGGATAATGTATACAGAATGTAAAAAATGAAATCTAAAGAAACAAGCATATTATACAAACCTGGTTACCAGTTTTACGGGAAGTTTTTTTTAAAAACCCTGCAAGTGGTAACAGAGATGAGGCTGACTGTGACCTAAGGTCTTCATAGTGTCAAGCAACATGTGAAAACAGTTCTCCCTCACTGTGACATCAGAATATTATACAGCGAAATACCATAATATTATGAATGTGTTGTACGCTCAAAAAGTGGGTAGCTCTGTGAAGGGGGTGCAGACCAAGCACGGTGCCTTGGGGTGATTAGATCCAATTCCACTTAGTTACCAAGGCCTGCAATTATTTTCAGACATTTACCAAGCAGTAAAGTCAGACTTAGCCCTTGTGGAGGAGGCCCCTCATTTAGAGTTCCCTAAACCTATCAGCAGTTGAAAAAAGAGCCAGAAGCAAGTTTAGACAGCAAGAAAGCGCCTGAGAGCAATTGAATTCTATCGCCAAGTTCAGCTGTGTGTTCCACTTAGCCACTGGTATTTTGAGGAGATGCACAGTTACCAGAGCCCCACACTCAAACACTCATGATGTCACTGAGGTTCTATCATTACAGGCTACAGATGATTCTGTGCTGGGCTGAGAGTTTTTTCCCACACTTGTTGTTGCAAACTTTACTTTGGAACCAATAAAACAAAGAGATTTCCGGGTGAGACTTAAGTTGCATAAAGAAAGGGAAAAGAGAAATCCAGAGGGAGAGAAAAAGTGAACCTCAAGACAATATTTCCTGATTTCTAAATTCCTCTTGTGTTACAATCTATTTTGCAGCATCTGCCTGAGTCTTTTCATTCCTCAAAGGAGTTTCAAAAGCAAACAGAAGGTAATGAAGTAGTTCCTGAAACTTTTCCTGAACATGTAAAATCACTGGTGACTATTTCACATTTCCTTTCACTTAAAAATCTGCTACTGTAATCAGAGCAATGCTCATGCGTTTTCTACAGTCTGATTCAAATGACCCATCCAAAACAGCTATCACCATCCTCTTTACTCACAGTACAACAAACAGTATGTGCAGTATGTTTTTTTTTTCAGCTGGCTGTTAAAGGTTTAATTTTGATTGATGCTTTCCATGTGTCCGTAAAGATCCATGTGACATACTGTTAATTTACTCATCTGCACACATTTGTGCGACCTGTCTGCACCATGAGCATGCTGACTGTGTGGAGTTGTTGCACAGTACTCTTTAGTGTTCATCCTTGGTTCTATTCTTAAGTGGTTCCCCACTGTTTTATTATTTTTCAAAACTTTTTATGTTGTCTGGCCAAATACAACAAAGTAGTTCTTCTTTCTGTCAAGAGGTCCCCATCAGTGGAGTTTTCTAGTATGCATGTGTGGAACATGTCAGTGTACTTATAGCGCTGATGGCGGTATGAACAGAAGCACATCCATGTCTGCAGCCTACGTCTGTCAGACGGCAAGCAGAAATCATGAATGGTTCTTTAAAGTATAAGTGGGCGTTGACGTCCAGATAAGCTCAGTTGTACTGCACTGTATTCATAATGTGGACGAGCAGCTTTCTTGAAACATCTGAACGCTTGGACTGAAGTCTTCACTTAAGATAAAGAGTACAGGTAATCTGGTCCAAATAGGCCATCTGCTGTTCCCACAGCCAACAACAGAAGCTAATAATCAGATTGTCCCACAGTCAGCCGAGATAAAGACAAAGCAATAAAATGAAACAATCTGGTGCTCTGACACTACAAGCAAGAGGGCTTGCTATTTCGCTGCTGGGCTGGGGCAGGAATGTGCTCTTTGAACCAGCTTTATTTAACAGCGGAGCAGCATACGCACAGCACGGCCAGAATCTCCGAGCTGGCCCAGGGACTGTTTGCTCCTGGCGTGGGCACATCAGATGCGGGGCCACTGGGTCAGGGAGCTGGCATCCTCACCCCTGGCACAAGTTGCTCCCCTCGGGGGCGTAAGGGCTGACACCGGGCTCATGGGGAGCACCAGACAGACAGGGGCCTACCAAACAGCTTGTCACCATAACCAACAGTGACATGGAACAATGAATGCAATTATTTACAAGAACACAGTCCAAGTCTCTTTTAGTCTCTCCCTATTACGCCTGTTTACTTTCACTCTACTTTTGCGGGGCAGCCTAGAGGGGCTGTGACCCTGCCGGCACAGTCGCCAGCAGGGCGTTTTCACAGTACCCAGGGCTACTCTGTTATTCATGCTCTCTTGCCCTGAGGCCTGATCAGTGTCCAGCTGCAGCTTCTTCCCTACAAAGTGCACATTTTGATGAAAGGTCAAGACAGACTCATCAAACAAACAAACAAACAAACAAAACAAATGTATAAAACTACACGAAAATGAATAGGCTCTTCGTTAGATACAGTGTTGAGTAATGTGGAAAAGATCTGCCAAGGGTTCAAGCAATAATACAGTAGTGAAGCATTACTTTCATGCACCATTAGGAAGGAATTTCTCTTTCTATTGCTCTTAACTGCTGAGAACCTGGTCCACCAAAACGTTTCTATAGACACATGGCTGTGAGTGGCATGGGGGACCTAAGACCGGAGTGAGCTGAAAAGTAGTTTGAAGTACAAATATGACACATTCAGCCCCATAAAATTAAACTATAAATTAAAATGCAATGTAATACATTTTTAACACAATGACAGAGATTCATTTGCTAACAAAAAAACAGAATTATTGACTATGCCCAAAAAAAGAAATAAATAATAATAATAATCTAATAAGCTCTGCAATTACATACAGTACATTACCAATATTCATAGCTGGTTAGGATGCCCATGGAAGTTACCAAATGTGGTTCTTTGCCCATTAAAGGGTTGATGACTGTCCATCTCCAGCCAGCTGTGTCTTAACTTTGTTTTTACATCTTCATTTTTACTAGAACAAGTGCAAATACATTATTATATAGCAGAGTATGCCTTGCCTGTCAGACCTGAAAGGAAGCCCACCTCACCTGTTGTAATAACCTTAGTGTGGCTGAGACCACAGTGGAACAAGATGGCTTCTGCATCTGTGCCTCACTGAACCAGCTCCAGCTGAACAAACAACACACACTCAATGTACAGTAGAAGCTACAGAAGAATAACAGTCCTAGTGTATATGCAAAGTCAAAAGCATACACATTCACACACACACACAAGGACACACTTGCACACATACAGTAGATACAGCAGGTTTCATTTTTCTTTTTTCTTGTGGCCCTTGGCTGAGGTTTCCAAATGAAGAGAGCGTGGAGTGTGGCAGAGGGTCCTTCCATAAACAATAAACAACAGTTATCTTGTGTGTGGCCGTCTGTGGTAAGCGATACATGAAGCCAAGACCAGCATCTGAGAGGCGTCTGCTCCTCTTTCCGCCTTTGGTCTTGCCTCTTTCAACGGCTTATAAAAGTGTGGATGTGTGTGTACACCCAAGGGTGTGTGACCGTGTTACACAGCACAGCACAGGGCTCCTCTGTATTGTATTTTAAAACTGGCTGGAAATAAAAAGGCAGAATTAAGAGTGGTGGGGGCAAGAGAACGGAGGCTGCCAGCATGCTGCAGAACTGCAGGGAGCTGCCCCAGATCCCAGCTGCCCGGGACTGGCTGAGAGACTCAGGCGAGTGCCATGCTTCCTCGGCCTTCATGGAGGCAGGCCAGAGAGAGTGGGTGGAGTGGGAGGTACATGTCAGAAAAAATACCAAAAATAATGCCTGTGCCTATATAAAGAAGGCATTGGGAGACACACAATGCTGATATACACAAGAAAAAACATAATTAGTCATAATTTGTTTTCAGAGAACAAAACAGTTTTAAAGCAAGAATTTGTTATATAAGGTGTTTGTATTTTATGGAGCACTGGAACATAGAAGCAAAGAACTTCCTGAGCAGTCTAATGAAATGGTTTTCCAGTATTGGTGGCCTTAGTGCCGCTCCTTCTCCACAGGGGCTGGCAAAACTCTGGAAAACAAAGTTTATCTGCAACTGTTTAATGTATTATTTGTCTAACAATCAAGGAAGCAAGTTTATTTTGCAGATAATTATGGCTTTTGTTGTGTTGATGGGAAAGATAAGCCAGAGTTCCGAACCATTAACTGGCTATGCTTTTTCTGGCAGATGCTAGCACTAAGTTTGTAATGCAGAAGCCTGAAAGAAAACTAGAAGATCCTGGCATTATGGGGAAGCCTTCCTTCCACAGCACAACATCAATAAATCAATCATTACAGACTCTGAATAGATGCACTTACTAGATTACACTTGTTCTTTAAATGAACAAACTTATCATCTCAACAGTTCCCACCCTCCTATGTCTTGATTCACTTACATCAAATAACATGACTCAATGAAAAATTGAGGCCATTAACTATACAATATTCAAACCATATGTAAAGTCAACATCTGATTTGACTCCCACCACACACTGAAGGGAGTAATACCAGTCCAAAGTGGAATGTGGGCCCTGAGCATTGTGGCTCTACTGTCAGCAGTAATAACTACAGCTCAGGCTAGAGCCCGTGGAAATCCCCCGGCTGGTCCAGATACTTTTGCCCTCTGTGGGCGCTAATCATGGCACTTGGCAGACAGCAGCATTTTTCCATAGGTCCTCAGAGAAAGCCCTTCCTCTGCAGAAGCAGGTAATCACAACAAGAGCACACCACACCCCAATGGCAGGCCAATGAATGCATGCCTGCTTTGTCCACTCCAGGAGGAGCTGGGAGACTATTTCTGCACTTCTGACAGAAACAAATGACCCCTATGTCACCATGCCTGTCAGCCTCACTGCCTGCTAGGGAGCTAATGTGGGTGGTGTTTGTCATTGTGTGCACCCTCCCTGAGGCCACGGGCAGGAAGTGAGCTCTACTTTGACAAGGGAGAAATTCGTTTACATCTATAGGCTGTTTACTCACCAACACTATATAAGGATGGTGGGAAGCTTAGCACTGAGGCATTGAAGGTTCAGGAATGGGAGTGCATGTGGTGCAATTGGAATTTTAGATTCTCTGAGTCAACAGACTAAAATTAGTATTGAAATGAAATGAAAAAAAAAGCACATTTTCAGGCCTCTGGTGGTATCCATTCCCATAATTCCTCTAGTTTCCTGCCCTGCATGTTTTCAGCATACCTCCATTTACCAGGGTTCCCTGGGTTTGCTTCCAGTGTCAAAATCCTGACATATGCTGCCTGAGTTTTCCATAGCTGAATCTTTTTCTTTGGACACCTGGACTTTAATGATCATGTCCAGAGGGGGCCATTTGGATGTATTTCATTACCACCACTGACACACTGTTCTCACCAACACCTTATTCAAGCTGCAGTAGTTATATTGGGAACTGAGTTATGACAGTGTTAGGGATGCTGTTATTGGACATACATACTGTTCCATGACTGTGAGGATATGGAGTGTGGAAACATGCTATAAAAACCAGACATTGTAATGGTGAAAGAAATACTTGGTCCCCTGCTCTAGTACACTTTTTATGGTTTTGGGGTATTGATGTTTCTGGTTTATAAAACTGATGAATGAATTAGAATAATACACTGTAAGGCTTACTTTATTAGCTTACTTTTAGGTGTAAGAAATGGTAAATCTACTGCGTTTTATTCCATAAAAACGTTTTCATTTCAGTTGGGTATTACAGGTGACGATGGCAGCAAAGCATCACAAAAATTGTTTCACAGTGAGGAGCTGGCTTTACATTAACTGCCAACAGTTCCCACAGCTCCACGGGAGGTCCCAAATTCAGTGGCCACCAAATAATTTGGTGACATAAATATGGAGGACTTGGCGACAGATCTTATGCCAGATCACTTTGCCTCTTCACAACAACTCTGACTGATCGGAGTGATAGATGTTCTTGTGAGCACAGGCTGATGGAACTCACATCCTCAGTTGATGAACACCCGAGACAAACCCAGAGCAGGTATAGAGCTCAGGTGGAGTCTGACTGCAGATTCTCTCTCCTGGTTTTTCATGCACACACTTACATGAATACAGAGGGACATCAACATACAGCTGTTATTTTAACTTACAGGCATTTAAAATTGAACAACCACAAGAGGAGCTGCTAAGGGGCAGGACATGGTAACCAGTTTACAATTCCCAGGACATGATACATTAAAAAAAATAAAGCCATATGACTTACATTGAAAGCTTGGACTGCTCATAAGTGGGCTCAGATCTTCGCTGGTCATTTCAGCCATGTTTATGACATCACTCAGGTGTGCCACAAGAGAAGCTGATCCAAGCATGAGGTCTTATGTAAGGCCACATCAGGTGGGCAGGCATTTTGTTGCTGCTTCTTTCTGCATTGTATCGTATGAGTCCACTTGTCTTCATAAATACTTTGAGTGGTGTTGGATTTCAACATCTGGATGACTGTGATTAAAAAAAAGAGCAAATTTAGAACACAGATAATGTGTGTAGACAAGAAACATTTCCTCCATGCATTGTGCTAAAGTCTTATTTCTTTATTACTGTGTGTATGTGATCTGAGCCTGGGCATCCTTGATAGTGTGAGTGCCGCTGTGTACATTCCCTTCGTTCCCTCAACCCTCTGGACTCCTAATGCTCACAGTGATCTCCTCCTTCTTAGCCAAACCCACCGCGCCTAGCCCACCCCTGGAATTGGCAATGGCACTGCCAAGCTGCCAATAATTATCTACCTCACTGCCCTTGCTAGCAAGCTGACGGGATGGGCAGCATTTGTCTGGCTGGAATATATCTGTCTGCCTGTGCAGGGTCAATGAGTGCATCATGGTCATCCTTATCCAATATTAGACTAAATCAGGCTCATCTACAAGTCTGATTTATAGGACTGGCAACATTGTGACAGTTCTGGTCAAAGCTTGTCTAAGAAACCTCCACTTTCAGTAGCTTTTTTGTGGTAATTGGACAAAAATCGTCAATAAACAGCCATCTGATCATAAACAGAGACCATGATCTATAGCGCATAATGTGGCAGATGTGTGGTTGCAGGAAAAACCACCCTAACTGTCAAGGGCTGTGGTGTGACTCATCCTGGGATCTTGTCCTCCATATCCTCCTCCACCTCTCATCTCATTACTAACTGATGCTAACCCAGCAGACTACAACACAGTCACCAAAGTCATTTTTATTATCCTGGGCAGGAACCAGAGGGCTCTTTGTGACTCATCTTTAATAAACCTGCATGGAGTTAAGTTGTTGCTTCCTGAAATGAACTACTGCCACTTTTATTTCTCAGGGAGCATCATTGCATACCTTTATGGCTCAACCACAAGTGACAAATTGATCTGGGTTTGAAAGGGACAAAGGTTCTTCCTTTAACTCAACTCTGACTTTATATAAGAACCATCATCTCTACCACTGTCACCAAAGACTAGGCAGCATGTTTTGAAAACCTCTGTGACTCATCAGGGAGAATGCAGCAGATAGGACAGGGCAGATGCAGGCAGTATAAGCAATACTACAGAGAGAATATTAAAATGCCGGTAATGAGAAATTTGGCCTGTGACACAGATGGGACGGGACTGTTTTTCGATAGACACCCTCCTTGTCAGTCTGCAGGGTTGAAGAGAGATCTCTTGAAGGAAACATGACTAGAATTTAAGTATCAACGAGAGAAGACAAACAAACCTACAGTACATTTTAGCCTACAGGTGGTGCAAACTGGTGTTTTTGTGTGGTGATGCAGATATCTGTGCACAGTAATTCATGCTGTGTGCTATATGTGGAAATGATTTAAAATTTCTATTTATGAAGGATCATTTCTGTTGTCTGTCTGTTGTCAAATAGTCTTTTTAAAGGTTGAGTACTTAGGAGTGGATGGCCAAGCCTGCACCCCTATTTATCTCAGTGAAATACCCTCTGGATGGGGACACCGTCGTCCTGGTAAAGACCACTCATTTATTCAGGTTTTTCCTTTAATTTGTCAGGTGTTTATGCAGTGAGGAACAGAAGTATTTGAACACCCTGCGATTTTGCAGGTCAGTCTCCAGACCTCAATCCAATAGAACATCTTTGGAGGGAGCTTAAACTCCGCGTTGCTCAGCGACAGCCCCGAAACCTGACAGAGCTAGAGGAGATCTGTGTGGAGGAGTGGGCCAAAATCCCTGTTGCAGTGTGTGCAAACCTGGTCAAGAACTACAGGAAACGTTTGACCTCTGTAATTGCAAACAAAGGTTTCTGTACCAAATATTAACACTGATTTTCTCAGGTCTTCAAATACTTATGTTCAGCAGTGCAAGACAAATAAATTCTTTAAAAATCATACAATGTGATTTCCTGAATTTTTTTTTTAATTCTGTCTCTCAGAGTGGGAATGCACCTACAATGTGAGTTTCAGACCCCTCCATGATTTCTAGTGGGAGAACTTGCAAAATCGCAGGGTGTTCAAATCTGTTCCTTACTGTACATATACACACGTACAGAAATCAAGAAAGAGGCTAACCACAGGAGCAAGGCTCATTTGAGACCATCTGTTTATCCACAGAAAATACCTTAGTTTTGTGCTCATCAATTAATCTCTGGCTGATACCAGCTGTGCAAAAACAGTTCTTTTGGTTTGCTATAGGAAAATGTACCCCACAACGCCCTGCTTCTCTTGTCTCTCACACACCACTGGGGAACAGACCAATCTCCCTGTCCTGAAACCACATACACTGCACTACACATCTACACACTGGCCTTGCTTTGGACTGTTCCATATTATTCTGTTTTTGATAAAGTTTTCTTTATAGATTCCCTGTTTCTTCAATCAAAAATAAATTGATGAACTGATGCAACAAAGTTGAGTATATGTTTAAGTACAATGGAAACAACTGCACCTGCTTTGATCTGTACAACAGTTTAGTCTTAGGGCAGAAAAAGCCTATATCGGCAGCAAAATGTGAAAATGAATGACTGCTACATCACAAATTTATCTCAAAGTTTCTTCAGATACTTCCTTCAACTGTAACCACACTACAGTATGTCAACCAGTGAATATAATGAACATACAACTACACAAACACCATCTGGGTCCACAAATATCTACAAATTATAAAGATGCTATACCCTTGATAAGCCTTCCTGTCTCCATCTACAATCTTTAAGCGCTGAAAGATCAAAGCTGGGAATGGTGCCACATTCTCAGAGTCCAAATGACCACTTGTCTCAGCCTGGATGTGATCCTAGATATTTTTGACATCAGTGTCAATGAAACAGGCAGGCTCATTCAGACAAACTCACTCCTTCCTGGCTCAGTTCTCACAAAATCCACTATATTCATAACAAAACAGTGGTCAACAGCACAAAAGCATCAAGGACATAAAAAGCCCTTGATTCATAAGCACTGCCAAAATACTCAATACTAAACTATAACAAATCAACACCATGCAGCTGGGAATAGTTCACAACTTTAGTTGACCATTTTTCCTGATGTACAGTCTTATGAGCTCAATATCTTGTAAATATTGGAATGTTTAATCTTCTCTATTTTGTTTGGTTTTATTAGGTTTCCTAGTGGATCCATTGAGAATGAAGTACAATCCAGCCATCCATGATATTAAACCCAGGTTGTTCTTTTGTACTAAGCAAATGTTCTTTCGGCTGCACTAGATTACTCTTTTTATACATTTATGACAATTTCACCAAAAACTGAAACATTTTGAGTTTCATAAACACAGATGTTAAAGCGGAAGTGTTGCACTGAATTCCATACAATTGTACAAGTGTAACTAATAAAGTGGCTGGTGAGTGTAAATCCACTGTGTTCTTAGCTATTTTTGACCAGTTCTCTCAGTGAGACCCCCACACAATTGGGGGTTGAAGGAGATTCCGCCTTCACTGGCCTCCTCTTCTGTGGTATCCCTCAGAGGTTAATCTGGGGTCCTCTCTTGTTTCCTTTCTAAACAATATTCCATCAATCATATTACTTTGTAGCCATAATGTGCATTCTACAGATACCCAATTTTCTAGCTGCAACCTGAAAAATCAGCAAATCTAACTCATTATATCATAACTTATGTATGTAATGTATTTCTTTCCTCTCTTTATCAGTTGTTTGTGAGATTAACAAAATAAAATAAAATAGTTTTCAGTGGCATTTGTCTTGAACTGTGAAACTCTGGTCTGAACATGGCTAATCAAGTCCTTACATTTGCACATTCTTTAACATGCTTTTATATTTTTAATCTTCATTGATTGGTATTAAATATTGCAAATAACTTAAAACTTTGTTCACAGTTATGCACTTTGATGTTACATATACTGTACATAGTTTCGGTTGTGTTTTTATTTATTTTTTCTCTTGCTCGTTCACTCACATGTACACATTTAATTTATCTCAGTTTCCACTTTCCTGGACACACACCCTCCATTATCTGTCACTCTCATTTGTTTTTTCTGCTTCTCACTGGCCCCTGGCACCATCTTGAATATTCATAACTGTCTTCTGATGAGCATGCTAAATGGGTGTCATAATGATTTGGCCACATGACAGAACTGGATTGTCTTTGATAAGCCCCAACTTGAGTCAGGACAAGGCAGCAAGGAAGAAAACAGCAACAGAGAGAAAGGAGACATTGACCCCAGAGAGTTTTTTGGTTACTTTGTTGAACCAATCAGAACCTGGGAGCAGGACTGTTGGAGCAAGGACATAACAGCAATGAAGAGGTCAGCAGGAGGGCGGACCCCTGTGGCGGCCCCGGGGGTGAAAGTCATTGTCACCAGGCTTTAATGGATCCCAAAATTCCTCAACTGACCAAAATCTGTGAACGATTGAGAAACGAAAGACATTTGTGATTCAAATAGGGCCTCTGGGGGCTCCACCATGAGGTTTGCAGTTGGAAAAGCTTCTCAGAGGAAACAAACATTCTCCCATAACTTCAAGGATAAGTTAAACTTGTCCCCTTTCCTTGTCCCCAATCTCACATTTTCAAATTTTTACATCATGAAACAGTGCAACTTAAAATGATTTACTGGGAACAAAAACAAATTCTATTTAGAAAATAATCTTTTGAATTAATTCAGGTATATAACAAAATGACTAAGTAAGCAAACAAATCATGATGAGAAATAGTGAAGCACAACTTGATTTGGTGTATTTCCTGTGAAGTAATCTCAATATCAACAATATAAAACTGTAAAATTCTTCTTAGAAAGCAAAAGAACGGGTTTGTCAAGAACCTGCATTATTTTCTCTACAAGTAAGAGAAAGGCCAACATGTAATTCCAGGAGGTAATAATTTCCTTTTGTTTGTTTGTTTATTATTTATTATTCTGCTAGCAGTGGTTTGACATAAGCTATACAAACCACCTCCAAACTTGACAGCAGAAATAACAGGAAACAGTGATTGCTTTATTTGATAGTCCTGTTGGAGTAGTCCAAATTTCCTATAGGCATTTCAGAGTCCAGAGCTGAACTGACTGTTTGTTTGTACATGCTGTACTGTACAGATGCCCAGGTATAAATAGAAGCCATGTCTATCCTCTTGATATGTTTTTGATTTAAAAAGTAAAACTCCCCATAGACTACATGCCAACAAGATGCCTAACCATTAAAACTGCCTTTTAGCCTGTCTTGTACACAAATTCGACCAGTATTTTGGAGTGTTTATAGTTTTAAAGTGTGGTGGTAATTACCAACAACGTACTGTACATGGCTTGTTTGTGACACTGACATACTTATGACATATGTTCTGATGCAATCAGTGTTAAATCTGTATGATTTTACCCATCATAAAAAAGCTTGTTTAAAAATCCTGGGTACACAACCTATGCTGTAGGTAAATCAGTCTAAAGTGAGTTTACAGGCAGAGTTGCTATACCCTTGGTTGCTGTATAAATCCCATCATCCTGTGGGAGGACTGGTATACCAACCACTGCGTTCTCTGTCAGCAGTGCAACCTCATCTGGCCTCACTGCCCAGTCTGGATGGAAGACAAAGACTACCAGTGACTTTCAAACCATCCTATCCCACAATCTGCACCCCACATTTACCAGTCACATATAAACATGTCCATGCACACTCACACATGACAAAAAAAAAAAAAGCTGTGAAAATCACAAACCTGCTCACTAATCTTTGCTAAATCTGTCACCCATTTGGCTTTATCTGTCTTTTGTTATCAGTGCTAGGATTGGAGAATGGGAGGGGGTCACAAGGGTAAGACTTTTTTTCTAGCATCTACTGAAAGGAGGTGGGGGGCAGTTGAACAGTGGTAGGCAGGACAAGGACAAGGGGCCTCCCCTTACTCAACTTCTCCATCCTCCACCCCCCAGCAGCCAACTCTGATATTTTTGGAAGTCTTTTTCCTTTATTCTGTCTTTCCCCCACTTTTCCTTTCCTCCAAAACCCAAATAAAGTGTGTGATGGATGAGTGAGCAGAGGCAACACCTCCCCCATCAATCTAGATCCATTTGGGTCTAGGAAGGAGGCAGAGGCTGTCCCTTCACAAGCCTACAGAGGACCCAGCAGCATGGCCCCCATGCCTCTCTCACACAGGAGCCACTGGACACTCACAAGCCCAGTCAGCTACTTACAGTAGTTGTCATGCACAGAGACTCACAAATGCAAATGCATGTTGATCACACATGCACAGTCCACACATACTGTACAGACATGCAATGGCAAATAAGCAACACTCAGATCTCAGCAGATACACTCCACCAGAGTACAATTTAGCAACCCCTTTACAGCCCCAATGGCAGCCTCAAGTCTCTGGACCCCCTATGCTCACAGAGAACCTGAGTTCAAACCAAATATGTAAAACTTCCATAACCCAGACAGGAAAGATACCAAGTGAAGGAAAAACAAAAAAAATAAGTGCAAAAGAAAGTATAAGAGGGGTAAAGAAAAGAGTGTGGAGAAAGGAGACACCAAATGGTCCTGGTTAGTGGCTGCAGAGCACAGAGCAATCTGAACAACACAATCAGTCTCTCTCTCTCTTTCTCTGAGTGCACCACCAGCACAAGAAGTGAATTCCAAGAGAATGTCGTCACCAGGAGCAAGGGACAGGCAAGGAAGTGGTTTTAGAGGAAAATGAAAACCCTGGTTTAAACCTCTGGCCAAGTTTGTGGGTGGTTTGCTGGGTGGTGTGTATATATATATATATATATGCGCTATATAGACTTTGTGTGTGCATGTGTGTACATATACACACAGTGGGCGGGTAGTCGACTTTGGGAGGTCGATCGCATGGGAGGTTGCACTCTCATGTGCACACAGGTACTAGATCAACATTATGAGTTAAGAAACTAAACATATGCATTATAAACTGCAGATGTGCACTGGATACACACAGTGGGGTGGACAAAATATTACCGACACGTCTCAAGGCCAGCTGCGTACTTCTTGTACCAACCTCCGCAAACAAATACATGGGTCCCCACACCTCTGTGATTGACCCATGGTGTGCCTTTGACAGCAGTCATTGGTCCATGGGACCCCCACCCCAATCACTTCCTCTTCAATGTCCTTCAAAAACATCATTTTGGATGTGTTGGGGGGGGGGGGGGTGTTGTTGGTGCAAATGATTTATGTGTTGAAAACTTATTAAATGCCAAAATACAGCACTGTGGTTTGTAATAATCACAGACATGATTGTTCAACTTTGGAAAGTTAACATGGCAGCAACTGTTTTATCTGTGGTCATTACGATCTGGAGGCAAAAAGCAGAATTGTGGTGTTCACACTGCAGAAAAAGGTCACTCAACTCTGGGCTTTTTCCATAGGACACTGCATTGTTTTGGCTCAGCCCCACATGAGCCGGTCCCCACTGCATAATGCAATATCTCCATCCATATAAAGGATAAGGGTTGATTTGATTTGATTTGATTTTGATTTGATTTTATTCTTTCAAACATGCAGAACAAATGACATCAACACACACACATAATTACACAAAGCCAACCACTGCTAATCCAGAATCAGTTTGCTTATACCCAGCACATGTTTGAATGGAGTAGGAAGAAGTCAGACTTATCCAGTCCTACCCCAGAACATCATCTTATACAAAAAATTTCATGCATCAGTGGCTGCAAGCAGTATCTAAACATAGTAAAATTCTCTTCTTCACCAACAAGTAATACACAGAAAACTTAAAACAGAGTGTTTCCTTAATGCCTTCTCGAATAAATCTCTAATTCTTGCGTATATCTTGAATGACACATACATTTATATTTATATTTAAACTCCTCAGTTCTAGTACTGTTTTTCATGTCCACACTTAAATTATTCCATAATTTGACCCCACTTAATACAATACAAAATCTTTTTTTGGTTGTACATATACATAT
>NW_018127939.1:184150-193106 GCF_001952655.1 Monopterus albus
TGCTGAACATATCTGATATGAGATTTCCAGGAGAATCTGTCATCAACCATGACACCCAGAAATTTGAGTTCATATACTCATTCGATGTTAGCTCCCCCAATTTTCAATTGAAGTTCATTATGTGGTCTACGATTCCCAAATACCATATATTTAGTTTTCTCCAAATTCAAAGATAGTAAATTATTATCACACCATTTCTTTATCTTCACAAATTCCTCTGAAACCCTTCCCGAGAGTTGCTGTAGGTTTTCATCGGATGCCCACATGGTAGTATCATCAGCAAACAAAACCACTTTGACAATTTCAGAAATGTTACATATATCGTTATGGGTTGTGTTATTTTATAGAAAATGTGTGCCAGTTTACAAAGAGGCAAGCAGAAATACTGTACAATGTTGACATACAATCACTGGAGGTTTTAACAAAAAAAGGCTTTCTGCATATTGCTGTAGATCAGCCCACAGTGCCCAGTACAGCGCAATGCAGTCAGTCATCAGTTATTATATCAGTGAAACTTTAGAACCGTCTAAGCATCTCAGAGGTAGAATCCACTCCCTGTTTATTATATTGACCGTACTGCACTGTCTTTGGTGAACATTGGCAGAGATCCTTTAATGACTCAGACCAAGTCTGAGTTGAGGTTAATGTATAGTGCACATAAAAAAGGAAACTCCCCCCTAAACACACAGTTATGTCTATGTTGTTGATCCAGTGGATGCAAACAAATGCTAAGGATCAAATTAGCATGAATTAAAGAATGGCAACAATTGATCTCATTCAATCTGAATGCACCTACACACCTGCTGATTGGATTTGTATGACGTCTGTCCAGCAGAATTATTGAGCTTGGGTTCCTTTACAGCCACTACAGCCCCAGAACTTGGGGGATCCAACTCATGTGCAGCCAAACCAGCCTCACCAGCCTCTAGACAGCTTGATGTGGGGACAGAAACCCTGAGTAGTAGTTGTTGTCATTTTTGTTTGTGGGTCAGACAACAGTTTTCGGTATTTTGATGCCACACATTGTTCAGTGTGTGGTTTCCTAAACTATGTTTCTGGATACAAAAGAGACTGCAAGCCTTTTGCTGTTGGGCACCTAGATGTCAAGATAACGAAATATGTTTTAAGGAGCCAGAGATGCAGAACAAGACAATAACTAATTTTAGGCAAGATGGCAAACTGATTATGCAAGAGTCGAGCTAAGAGCTAAGCAGAGCAGTGAGCTTCTGATACAGTGTGAGTGAGACATAGATAGATAAAGATGGAGAAATAGAGTGAGAGAGATAGCCTAACTAACAGCTGTGAACATTTTCCATTTGAAGTGAAACATTCCTGTGTGCTCGTTGCCCTGCACACTCCAGCGGGCTTCCTCTCAGCTCCATGTGGTATTTGTCCCCAGCTAAGATCCACAGAGTGGGAGAGTGAGCTGCAAACTTTCCCAAGGATACTATCCAGCCACATGCCATCCTTACCCTCCCTCTCCGCTGAACGGCTCAGCTTTCCTCTCTTCCCATTTTCGTCCTACACTCCCTCTTTCTCCCTCTTCCTTGCCGCCTTCTGTGGCTCACCAGGATGTCACTTTCATTAACATGTTATCCCTGATTGGAGAACCTTGCTGCTCTAATAACAACCACACGTAGTCATGTGTAAAGCTTCAAAATAGGCGCTGTCCCATCTGAGTAGTATGAAAAATATTCAGAAATGCTGGCGGCATGACTCTGTGGATGGCAATGTAGATCTGTAGATCAGTCCAACGCTGTAGTCTAACAGGAATGATCTCAACACATACTGGAGGGATTGCTATGACATTTTGTACAACCATTCATGGTTCCCAGATAATGTGTTTCACAGAATTTTGGTGATATCACAAGCTTTTGTCTTGTACCACCTTGACGTGTTTTCTGAGCAAAATTAATTGTCTTGAGAACAGTTACCTAAAACTTGGACATATTCCCTGCAGGTTGAAATGACTTAATTTGGTCCCACTGTAAAGTGTCACAGGTAGTTCACAAAGCTTGTTGATGTAGTGATGGCATGGAGGATATACTAGCTACCATTTATGGATTAGTTTGAAGTACCAGTGATTATAGTAACACTTGCACACTTCCTCCAAATCACATATTTATTTGACAATGTTTCGATCTTATATCTCGATCTTCATCAGATCATCAGAGCTTCTGTTGACCATTATGCATTTTAAGTATTTTTTTATGCTAATACTTTTGTACCTTTCAGAATCAGAATCAGAATCTGCTCTATTTGCCAGGTGTGTCAGACACACAAGGAATTCGACTCTCAATGTTCATGTACATATCCCCATGCAAGGGGCAAGTAAACAGTAAACCAGCATAAGGATGTGTAATATAACAAAATAAATAGTATTAACAAGCAACAAACAGTGCAAACAATGCAAAATAAACAGTATAAACAGGCAGTAAACAATGCAGACAGACAAAGGAATGCTCATTGTGAAATGAGATAAATGTGAATTAAAAACAGAGTACTTAAAAATAGAGACCTGTACGAATCTGTATGATCTGTACAATGTGTATTTACAGGTATTGCACTGAAGGCTATTGTCCAGTCATACTGTCGTGGGTCAAGTGTTCATCAGTGACAGCCTGGGGGAAGAAACTGTCCTTGTGTCTGGTTGTCTTGGCGCATAGTGACTTATAACGCCGTCCACAAGGGAGGAGTTTGAACAGATTATGTCCAGGGTGTGTTTACTTAAGTAACATGTTGAATGCAGGACTTTTATTTGTAACAGAGTATTTTTACACTGTAAACAACCTGAGTACTTGTTTCACCACTGGTCAATGGTATAAATTTGCATGTTGCAGAGAAATTTACTTCACCTCACCTTCACATGATCATTGTCCACTGACATTGACTGACTGATCCAAAATTTCACTGCAATAAATACTGGTGTGTACTGAGATGGCCATGAGATGTGTGTGTGTTTGTCCTCGGGATCTTGGCTGTGCTTGTGTGTCCTCGAGATCTTAGGTCTCCAGTTGTGTGGGTAACATGACGCTTTGGCCCTAGCCAGTTACTGCAGATGGTAAGTATACAACAGCTAAGTGCAAGAGGGGAGAGAGGAGGAAGTGCTGTTATCACCAGCTGGCTCAGTGGCTCAGCCAGAGCAGTCAGTAAGACGTGTGCGGCAACAGGAACACGTGGGTGTGCATGTAGGCTGTATAGAGGCCCCTGATGTCTGTGAGGGCCTGTGGTACAGTGGGAGTGTGTGGATGTATGTGCAGGTATGCTGTGTCTGGGCACAGTCCATTTACCTACATCTGTGTGGGTGTGACTGTGTGGCCTTTAATACTCAAACGCGGTGCCCCACACATGACGTACTTGTAGCCCAGAACATTTACTACGACCTTCAGCTTGCTTATTTGTGCAGCCTTCTGAGTGAATGCTGAGAAGCTTATACTTGTTTCTGTGCTATTTTAGTCTTGACTACCCAGCAGTTAATGTTTAAATGTTACAGCAATTTGCAAACATCTGAAATAAGTCAATACGTGAAATATCACCAGAAAAATCTATAGTTTATTTTCTGGTTTTAAAGATTACGGGGCAGTTTGTAGAGCTATCTTTTATTGGGACAGATGATAGGATGAGCGCACAGTCAGCAGGGGAACATTACTATCTGAAACCCTGTAGTTTAAGAATTTGGATACTTACTGTCTGAGCTGATGCGTCTCAGGGTCTCTGAGGGATTCAGACCTAAAGGAGCAAGGGCCTCTGACAGTTGGGAGGATGCAGCCATGAGACCTTGCGTACCAGTAAAACTAAAACAAGAACACGTTTCCCGTAACATACATTGATTCCCCTCCCATTTTTAGTGTGTGTGGTGAACGTCTTTGTGTGGCCTTGTGGTGTTACTGAGTTCACACACTCACATATTCTGCCTGGGAAATTTCTGTAACGTACTGTATAAACATCTAAAGATGAAACAGAAAGCTACTTTGAAACTTATCACTGCAAACATTTAAAAAGTCTGTTTACAGTTTAGGGGTAGTGAGGATGTCACTACAAGCCTGTAAAGATATGGCAACACATCATTTTCCAAACAGGCTCTTCTCTTTCCACATAAATCTTTCCATATTTACATCTCAATTTATAAAAAGTCCATGGCCAACATTCCCTTTCTCTCATCATGTCATCCCACCCTTTCCTAAAAGCAGCTATTGTTAGCCCACGACATCATTGCGGACAAACAACAAAAGCAATTGTCCAGTACAACAAAAAAGGGGACCAAAACCTGACATCATCTCGCTTTTGTCTCTTTTAATAGCTCCTTGATGTCCAAATTCAGTTGCACCTCTGCCACACTACATCTTTAAGAGACTGGAGTGCCTGTTAGGAAAGGCACTGTTACATAACATAGCCCCCACCCCCGCCCCTTCCTTTGCACATGTTTCAGAGTGTGACTGAGTTCAACAGTGAAAAGGGGGACAGAGGACCCTCTGAATCATCAGTGCTCGAGGAGGGAGGCTAGAGAGAGGGAGCGTGCGTACTAGTGTGATGTCCTCACAGCACATCATTCCTCTTCTCTCTGTCACCCTCCACCCTCTCCCCCAGGTAGTCAGCTGTCCCCAGTCCATGGACAATGGGAGTGTTCAACCAAAATAGCACCTTGCTTTAGTCGGGCTTCCTGCCTGTGTCCTGGCCTTGCAATATTTCTTGGATCTTATCAAAAGAGGATTCCGGTGGATTCAAATGGTGATAAGGTCTGCTCAGCTGAGCAGACTAATCTAGATAGGAGGAAATGGGGTGAAGGGCTGAGTATAGCTGTGAAAATACTGGGGGATGAGGAGGGTCAGAACAGATATATCACACTTTGCAGTCAAAGGACAGCAAACAGGTGAGGAGCAGGACAGTCTAGAGCAGAAGGTAGCAAAATGTGCTTCTTGTGTAGCTCAGGGTTGGTTAAGATATAAGTTGACTGACCAAATCAGACCGCAGACAGTGCCTCATGTTGCAGGAACAACAATGGACACACATACTGTGAAAAACAGGCTGTGCCTGCCCACAGACAACACAAATGCCAGCTTTAAATAGGCCTAGTGACAGAAAATTCCCCTAAAATCTTGGCCTGGGGGCCATAAACAAATTAAAAGGAAGTACTGTAAGAGTATTCAACATATACAACTACAGAAGCATTTGCATTATCCTCCGAATATCTGTGCAGTGTTGTGTGAAATTTAAAAAGTAGAGTAAATTTTGTTCAGCACAATCTGCTGGGGATTCATTCCCATTGTTTCCCATCCTAAAAACAAAAAAGTGACAAACAATAATTTGGAGCTCTCTGACCTTTGTTGCTTGTATATTCAAGATTTAAATATGCCCAATAATCAGAAAAGGACAGGAAAGGTTTCAGGGTAAAATACCTATTTCATAACATTTTAAATGGTCTATCATGATTGTTAGTACAGGAAAACTATCAAGTTCCATAATCTTTGAGATACCTTTCATTTGTAATAAAAAAGAAGAAAAACCAAACAAAATACTAGGCCAGGACTACAATAACTGCAACGTCTGGGCATGTTACCATCTGCAGAAACTGTTTTGTGCTTGGCTTATGTCCGCAAACGTAATTGCAATCACAGAAATGGGGAACATTTCATCTGGTAGCTGGCCTATTTGGCCTCCTGTTCACAGCATGCTATTGTATTGCCTCTTTATTTAGTTGAGTATGTATAGTCATTGGTACATTCACACAACGTGGCCTTTACTGGGGGTCATTCATTCTGGTTAAACACAACCAAAGTGATTAAGAGCTCCAGTCTCCATCACTGTCAGATCCACAACAATTCCTTAATGCTCATCAAAATAAAGCGACAGTCAGTAAAACAAAATTAAAACCAGTTTTGCAGTAGACAGTTTTGCAAACATGATATAAATAGACCACATGAAGGACTGAGGGTAATATGACATTGCTCTCCAAATTTCTGAGAAAAGCAACGCATGTTCCTTTCTATAAAGCTTTCCCTCTGAAGCACTCTACGCTTTTGCAGCCTAAAGACAGACCCTATCCTCCCCAAGGGTTCTGCTCAGTGCAAACTCAAGAAAGAGTTTTTATCTGCATTGTGTTGTTGACATGTTGTGAAATGGTTTGGCTCTGACAGTCTGACAGCAGTGGGGGCTGCCTGTGTGAGGGCCTCATTTATGGCTGTGGAAATATGATGTGGTGAGTAGATGCATATGGGGCTGTACATCTCTCCTCCTTTCCGTCTGAAGTGCATTCAAACTATGTCGTCCTACTGACAGCTTCATTATGCTGCCCAGGGGAACACATCATCTCTGTGGCTACTGTACATCACAGACCTCTCTGGTTGCTTTCTTTCTATTACAAAGTGACTAACTGGGATTGCACCTTGTTGATCCCTAGAGGACCACCACGACCGAACACCACGCATCTTTTCATCGGCAAATATCCCCTACTCATCCCACTGATACCACTTTAATTTACTGCTGGAACTCTGAAGAATGTAATTCTGCCTACAATGATTTTAGAAGAATCTTTAAAAGGTACTCAGATACTCAACAGTGTGAAGATGCTGTTACAAGTAAAAGTCCTGTATTCAAAATGTTAATTGCTGTAAGTAAAACTACAACAGTATTGGCATCAAAACATACTTAAAGAACTAAAAGCGCTCATGCAGAATGGCACATTTAATATTAATGTATGTCATATTATTGGATTATAAATATACTGATGCATTATTGTGTACATCACATTTAATGTTGCAGCTGGTAAAGGAGGAGCTAGTTTTAACCAGAATATATGCATTTAATTTGACTTACTGCTGGGTAGCTTGTGAATTAGATCAATAAAGTCTGATGATTATTCTGTATATTTTGTATTCATCTGGTTCTGAAAGTATTTAGTAAAGTTATAAAATAAATAAAGTGGAGTACAAAGGGCACCATTTGCCTCTAAAATGTAGTGGAGTCAAAGTATAAAGTACCAGAGAATAAAAATAATCAAGTTGCACTTAAGTACAGCACTTGAGTAAGTGTACTTAGTCACTTTCCACCACTGCTCACTATCAATACAATTATTTCACTTATGTACACTGCAATAAGCCAAAAGAGCACTGTGTACCTCCAGGACAACTACTACGCTAGACAAAACTAAGGGGAATTTTCTAAGTCAGTGTCAAAAGATATCAATAAAAAGCCAAAAGCCTGCAGCTCAAAACTATAATGCACGGTGTGAATGTGCACAACACAACAGGTGCTCTCTGAGCAATATGAACATGTGATGTTACGAGTGAGCTGCAGAGGATTGATAAAACCCCAGCTGAATAAAAGAGCACAATCCAGAAAACCAAAAGAACAACAAACAAGCACTGATCACCAGTAAGTATACTTGTCTCACCAATTCAGAACAAGTAATACATACCAGCAGTGCTGTAGCCCCATACAATTAAAAACAATTGGTTGCATTCCCTTAAGGATTTTCCCAGACAGAAGTGCTTGTCGTATCAATACTGTCCTTACATCCCTCCCTTGCCTGCAGTGTCGTGGTATCATATCTGGCCTCTTTGTGTGCAGGGGGATTTCCAGCCGCTGAAACGGTGAGCCGGTTGGGAATGGGCAACCGACCTCTGGGCAGCGTTTCCTTACCTGTGTGGGAACGGAGCACTTTGTGTGGAACAGGGTGACACAGTGACAAACTCACACATACCTGTTCGGGCACAGACACACGGTGACTAAAGCTATGTTCAGACCACATGCTGAAGTGACTCAAATCCAAATTTGATCTGATCTTTTCATGGATATGTGAACAAACCAAATCTGATTTTTTTTGGGTCAGATCTGGACCACTTGCATATGTGGTCCTACATCTGATTCCTATCTGATCTTTGACCATGCAACCTCTGTTATAATGGTCAGATCTGAATTCATGTGGTTTTTCAACATCTCACTCCTCTGCGCATGCACATACCAACTCTGATCATCATTCAGTATTTGTAAAAATAAACACAGAGGCGAGCAGCAATGGGGACAGGTGTCAGTAGAGAGATGAGGATGTTTCACATCTGTTGGACATTTATGGAAAAGCTGCTGATCATGCCAAGGTGGAGGGAAAATGTTGTAACCAAGGAGTTTGTGAGGAAATTGTGCAATTTGATCATCTCACAAATGACATTATTGCTTATGCGCATGTGACTCACATTCAGTTGAATCTGCACATGAATGGCAGTTTAGGAGTACAATGGTGTGCAGAACAGAGCTGGATCTGTGTCACTTACAAACATGAAAGAGAACCATGAGCAGAACAGAAAAAGAACAGATCTGACAAAAAGACTGGAAATGAGCATTAAGGCCTGTAATGTGAACGTAGTGTAGTGACACAGATGCTGTGACAACAGGACAGATTTGAAATGATGCCATGTCAAACTGTGGGCTACTGTATTATCAGTCGGTCTTACCCAGTGACATGTGGTCAGGGGAGGCAGGTGAGGCAGAGCCTCCCCTGTCAATCTTGAAAAGAAAAAAAAGTTAACCATAAAATATAATAAATGTTAATATTTGTCGGCTGGTGTGTGTTGTAGGCCCTTTTGCTGTTCGAATCCGATGTTGAAGAATTTTTTTCAATAAAGAATAGCAGAATTTCCGTATGTCCCATTCAAATACATAGAGGAGATGCGCGATGAGGCAGCACTTTGCTGTTCCTCTCGGTGGATCGTGTGATCCTCACAAACTGTATGTGATGCAAATAGTGTGTCGCTGTCCCTCTATATATCGCTAATAAAATGCTTTCAAACACTCTGATTATATGCTCTGCCTTGCCATAATCTGGATAATGTATAAAATGTAGTTCTGTAACGTGTTTAGGCTCCCAGATTAACCATAAAACCCAGTAAAAAAAAGTTACTCGGTGAGGCAAACAGTACGCCTGCCTCAAGGCAGAGGGCGATAGTGAGCCCACAGATTCTTG
>NW_018127939.1:193339-241362 GCF_001952655.1 Monopterus albus
TGGAATAAATTTTAACCTCAAATTAAATATGGGTCACGTTTGTGTGAAGAATGCTGATATGAGATATAAAACATAACGCACTGTCTGTTAACAGACAATTTGTATTTGTAAATCTGACTGTAAAAGAGTCAGTGCCTCACCAGCTGTCAACCTCACCGCACGTCACTGGTCTTACCTAACCTTCACATGGGCTCTGGACGCTTTCTATCAAAGTGACAGAACCAGGACTAACAATGTGCCACAATGCGTGTGTTCCTGAAAAGAATAACAACTGAGAGACAAGGAGTGCACTCCACTGCCACACATACCCTCAGTTGCCCTGATGAACAGCATAAAACACATTGCAGCAATAAAATAATAAGAGACAGAATTAGTGACACACTTTTGTGTTGTCGTATGTGTGTTGATGTGTTTAGCATGTGTTTCTCTTCTTTGTGTGTTCTGCCAGTTTGTCTTTCCAAATAGCAATCATCTAACACACATTTATATCACAATGTTGGCTTGACACCAAACAACTTTAGAGGTTTGCAGATTTCCGCATCTACAAACACCCTGTTGTGAAGACACCCACAAAACATTACACATACTGGGAGCTTTTTCTCTGTGTGTGTGTTTGAAAATGAACGTGTGCAAGGCCGTTTGATTAAATTATTCCACCACTTATTACTGCCAAGAGTTACCACCCACAATTAGCCACCCATCTACAAACACCCACACACGTGTGCACACACGTGTGCGACACTAATACATTAGATACCAGCAACTACATCATTTCAGGTTACAGCAACTCCAAGTGGTTTGAGATTCCCTGAGTTCTTACACAAGAAAAAATATAAAGTTCAGTGTTAACACATCCTGATGCCAGGCCTTCAAAAGAGAATACTTCCACTGTCCTGTAGAAAATGTACTATTTCTCAAACATGTGTATGCTACCTGCATGAAATGAGATGCAATTGCACACAACCATAATCCTGCACATGACTGGTGATGACTAATGGATGCATGCAAATCTGTAACCTGGCTGAACAGAAGAGTTAAACTGTTCATTTATCACAGGGGATTGAATTTTACCATTTAAAGATAACCATGATTTATCAAGACCAGCATGTCATCTTGCACAAAAAGGCACAAAGTCAAACACTGGCCTTGACTGTGGAGTTTGAAGATTTGTGTAGGTTTTCTATTGGTGCTCAATGTGTGGTACAGTTTACAATAATCTTATTTTGCACATCAATCTAAGAATTTGACTCACCAAGCTAATTGTGGCATTGCAAAAAATTTCAGTCTTGATGATTCTCATTACAGTTACAATTGCAATTTGACTTTAAACATGAGCTTGATGTGGTTTTAGGAGCTGATTGTGCAACGCAGACAGAACATTCATGACTGACAATTCAGCAAAACTGGATTATTATACCACAATATGTTTAGGTTAGGTAACCAATAACAATGTGGTTAAAGTTGTGAAAATCTATTGATAAGATGTGGTTAAGGTTTTCTAAATAACCAAAATACTTTAAAGAACAGGAAAATATCATGGATGAAATGCTCATAGTAAAAAACAGATGTAGGTGTGAAATGAGAATAAAGTCCTACACTTGTACTTAAGTATGACTATGGACAAAAAACACTATAATACGATACAGATGAAATGTGTGATGACTCCCTAAAAGATATCAAATTATTCCCATAAATTTGTACATGCATAAATTAATCACAGTTGCTGTATCATTACTGTTTCTTGTAATCCTTAGACACACTTTTTGAACATGTCTCAACTCTTCTTTCAGAAATTGATTACCTTGATTACTATTTGTCTAGACTCCGTGGTTCTTATGCAGTCTGGAACCAATCAGAACCAGTTCTCAAACCAAAAATCCCTAGCTAATTGTCTACTGTCTCCACAGTATCAGGACTTTGAAACTAACACTAACAAGCCAGGCATACTGTTCAGTGTAATCAGAAAGTATTTTGAAATGGGCAGTTTTTCTCTGTTCCAAAGTGCAGAAAGTGCAAATTTTCAGATTTAAGGATGTTTGAGGATGTGCACATCCATCTTTGGCAAAAAAAAAAAAAAAATTGTTGTAGTTGAGGTCCAAATTTTGTTTGCTTGGTTGACATGTTGAAACATATGTGTGTGAAAACAGATATCAGCATTAAGAAAATGAAACTAAACGTCAGTGCTCACTCAACTACAGAAACACATTGCAAAATAATTAAACTTCCCCAGCAAAACATTTCTGTCTTATAAATGTTCTAGTTGAAAAATGATCTTTGTGTTTGACTCTCAGTCTGGTGCACATTGGTGACTGCCGTGCACTGTGACAAATTCCTTTCATACTTTCTCATCAAGGGGATCATAATTAATTACTCAAAGATTCGAAGCTGATTTGGCACTAAACCACAATGTGTTGACTAAACACACAAAAATAGAATTTATCAGATATAAAGGCAAATTACAATAGATCTATTCTTAAGATAAAACTGAGTAAATCCTCCTCATAAGTATGTAAGAACTTTGTAATAAGCCATTCAAATATAATAAGAACAATGTAATGCAATAGTTCATACATGTAATTACAATTAGAGTGCTCTGACAAAGAATCTTACTCAGAGCATGTGAACTTAGACACTACAGCTCTTGTACAGCAAAAACCTAATCCTGCATCTTAATGAGTGAATCACAAAAAAAACATGTCTGGCCAGTGGTCAGTAATGAACAGACAGAAGGTTAATCAGATCTACTCGGCAAACGCAGAAAACCCCAGCTGCACAGAAACCATTGTTCTCTTAACAGACTTGTAATTGCAGAGACAGACAGACAGATGTGCCTTACAAAACAACTCATGAAGAGGAATGCCAGCCATTTGGCATGTACAGTACAACAGATGAATAGCTTTTGTTGAGGCGTTTCACCGGGCCTAGTTTACAGAGGGCTAAAGTCAGAGCTCCCCAGCCCAGCATACAGACAGGACAAAGACAGCCCAGTGTATTTCACCCACAGTTTTTCTCTGGGGACCTTTTCACAGTTAATCCACTGGGTCTGAGAAGAGCAGCAGGACAGGTCAGTAATGCTGCCCCACCTCTGTGGAGGCCCGAGTCTTTGGCAGCATTATTGAGACAGATAAAGGAGCTAGACGCTGCCTTCTGTGTCTCTGAAGTCACTCTTGTCGGCCTGATCCTGATCCCTGACATCGGACTACTGGAAGCAAGGCTGGCAGGTCATTGGCTCAGTTTGATGGCCAGGTAAGCTGCTGTAGAGCCTGCTGTTACTATAGTCTGTCCAGGCTGGATGCTCACAATATGGCCTAGCTGCCATGAGGTCAGGAACACACCATAACCACCTCCTCCCCCTATTTCTTCTGTCTTTCGCTCTCTTTCCCAGCTCTCCACCATACTTCTGGATGACCTAAATCACCCAGCCCACGTTTTAAAATAGTGGCATGCTTCTGAACCAAAAGCACTCTAAATATATCACATTCCACATGGTACCTATCTCTGTGGTGGTAAGACTTAAACCCTATTTTTCCTTGAATGAGACTACTCTGTTGTTTGAATCCAAACCCTAGCAACTTCCCCAAATCGGTATGCTGCAGGAATTCCTGGCTCCACTGCCAACTACAGCTACCTGGTAAAGGGGATTAGAGCTGCTTTATCCTTTAGTCAAGAATGCAGAATGACTGAACTTCTGACCAACTCAGACAGGCTTGACATTCAAAGCCTGTGTTCCAGGGTGCTGCCTCCAACCACTGTTGTCCTTCTCTCAATGTTAAACTCCACCGGTACAATTTGATATCAATAGCATTTAATAAACTCTTAAAACCATAATCTACATTATCTTGTGGATAGTGATAAAAGGTGTAAATAAGGTGGTGATGCTGTAATTAAAGCTTTCAGAGAATGTGTAGCTCAAATGTTTAAGACATTAGTAAACACCTCCGCAAAAGCTTGGCCAACATCCATATCCTAAATCTAATTGTAATTCTAATATTCATGTTTGCACACTATCCATGCCCATCCAAGATGTTGAGTTAGAACAGGTACAACCATGTGCCCAACCGTTTGTCTCACTCCTCCTCTCAGCCTTCAGGCTATCATATAGAAATAGCTATCACTGATAGCATTCCTGAGTCATAACACTGCTCAAGGTGACTACCACTCCCAATAACCCATTAGCAAGTCTCACACTCAAGTCCATTCATGAATAACATCTCTGTACAACGCTTCCCATTAAAACACAGCTGTGACGGCTGCACATGGCCTCATCAAAACATAGAGAACAAAAAAGACGTGGCGAAAACAGGAGTGAAAATTCATTTAAAGACTGTGAGTAGGTTAGCAGCTACAGTATAAGCATTACAGAGATATCCTCCACCATGTTAAATACAAACCATTAGTCACAGATGCTACATGTTTTAAGAACACAGCTACAGCAGAAATGTCCAGGGCATAAAAATAAAACCGTATTGGGGAAAACTTTCTGGATTCTAAGATTTCCTCAATGCCCAAAGTGACACAATAAGCAAACCTTGTGAAGTGGCAAAGGTCTAAGGTACTGGAAATGCCAAGGCAGGACTGTACTACAGCATGTATAAAGCCTGTGCCAATCCACAAACCCCTTGCTTTAAAGACAGTTTTATACAGTGCAACATAATGTAGAAGGCAGGCAACTAATTTTCAATATGAGGAATATGGAATAAAACTGCACTAACGGGGAAATAAATTGCTTTTCAGAAGAATCCTGTGTAGCCAAAACAGCTGCAAAACCAACTTTAAGTGATGGCTCGTCACCTCAATAGCTGCATCAGAGAACATCTACTCAGGTTCTTTATGCCCAGTCGTCCAAATATTTCCAACCAGAACATACTGCACAGGTATTCATGTCAATTCTCTACACGTGATTTATAAACTGCTTACTGCAGTTGAATGTAATGTTAACCTCTATACATGTCTGCATTTAAATCGGCACAAACTGTTATCTCTTAACATTTTCTCTATGTATATATTGAGACCACAATCCATAAATATGTTCTGATTATTTCAGACAAACAACTCTATATAGTTCTCAGTCACCTTTAAAACATAATAATATAACTGACACTACTTGTAACTCTTTTATTATCAGCCTCATTTCCTTACATTGTAAAGATGTACTGAAAAGAAAATTTCATCTGAGGTATCAAGAGTTTAGGCTGTTTAAAATGTAAACTACAAATTCTAAGAAACTGTACCTAGGCCACAGCCCAAACTATAATCAAACACAAAAACCGACTCTTGTATTTATCTTCAATCAAAACCAAACGGGGCTTTTCCATTTTTAGTTGCTGCCTCTTAAGAGTCTTGCAAAACAAGGTGTGTCTTGGTTTTGGCAAGGTAAATGTGTCTTTCTCTAGAGTAGAAACAGAATAAACAGGAAGTTCTCCTGAAAATACGTAAAGAAAAATGAAACAGTGCACTAACTGGTGCACCTATAGGACTGTCATCTAAAAAGGACTGTCATGCTGCTTCTGCACTTGATGAAATGCCTGTTTGGCTACTTGCTCTAATACTCAGCCTAGTGCCTCTCTGTTTCACTGAGCTTCACTAGTCACTGCTGCTGTCCTTCATGGGGGGAGGGAGGCACTTGTGACGGGGATGCTGTAGTCGGCCTTGCCCCTCTATCAGATGGCCAAGTCTATCAAGGACAACACTCAGACATACCACTGACAGAAACTAAACTCCTCTACCAATCTACTAGGTTTGTTGGCAAAAACAAATACACATCTGTGCACATATCCTGCAATATTTGCATCACTGTAAACATTTTTCTCATTCCTACTCAGCTTTAGGAACTCAACTGCTTTTTCATTCCTCGAAAACCCCGGAGCAGCCAGAGGAGGGAGGACTGAAGCTCTGGCCCGACACCTGATGCCCTCCTCCTGGCACCAAGGGCCACTGAAAGATTCCTCAGGCCTGTGAAATCCGTCGGCTGTGCACAGGGTTCAAAGATTCAACAAATTCCAGGGCAGCTCTCAGGGGAGGGATACTCTGTGAACAGCCACACAGAACCAAAAAATCCTCCAGATATTTGAGAACGGTAATTACAGACTCACTAAACTTATCAGGGACCATACACGTTCTTTTGATAAATACTTTTGGATGAAATGCTGTATGGATGTGGTGATTACTAGTCGGAAATCACATTTCAATAGAAAATATTATCTCTGAACTCTGGCATCTGAGCAACCATTCCATAAGACTAATAAACATGCATTCAATCATCACAATGTAGTAACATCTGTCTGTAACAGCAAAGAACTTGCAACACTTGCAATCATAGAATCAGATGATAAGGAAAAAACAATATGCAGTCTGGGACTCTAAAAACTTCCTATTGGGGTGAGAAGCAGGGTACTAAGAAAGGATGATGTGTGCATGTATGTATGTATGTATGTATGTGTGTGGGGCCAGTCCAGATGGACCGAGGGCCAATATGGATGGAGTGGGGTCATAAGAGAAACCAGAGTATCAAAGCTGAGAGGGCTGATTCCAGAAACTTGGCACTTTCAAGTAGCACTTATCCAGGGGTATCATATAAACTTAACCCTGCTGTCAGAATGGCCGCCTGGAAGGAAATGAGTTGAGGGTCATGGCCTTGAAGGCACAAGTCAAACGTCACTGGCCACAGCACATAGAGAGTCACAAGGTAAGATGCACAGCCCCAGCTTCGGCATGCCAGATGGCTCTAAAATCTGAGTCGATGTCTGATGGAAATCTCTCAAGACCCATGTCCTGTCTCAGGCCCCGCTACAAGAGCAGCAGACTGATACGTAAGTAACAGGGCAACTGTTGCAGGGCGACCACACACCACTTCAGACCAATTTTCTCTCATTTGTCTTTTCACTCAATCCAAACACTCATAATTGTCTGCTTCATTTGTGCAGGTGCTTCTTTTTGGTGGGGCTTGATCATCTATTGAGTTTGGGAACATGGTTTTAAAACTTTGTGTACACTTACTTTACAGTTTTCATGAATTTCATGTTTTCAGGCTTTTTTCCGCTTCTAGCCAAATAGCTTCAAAAAGTGCTCAGACGCCATCACATTTAGCAAAAGGTTTTGCATTGTAATTAATAAAATTGGTATTTTGCCTATTAATCTACACTCAATAACCCATAATGACAAAGTGAAAACATGTTTTACAGATGTTTGCAAATGTTACAAACGTTAATCTGTTATTTACAAAAGTAATCAGACCTTTTACTGTGTCTCCAAGTTGTGGTAAGGTGCATCTTGTGTGCTTTAATTATCCTTGAGATGTGTCTTGAACCTGATGGCACACACCTACAGTACAGTATATGGGGTCCCACCGTTCACACTGCACATGAGAACAAAACCAAGCCGAAGGGAGGCATCACCATCACACTTCTGTTCCTTTACTGATTTAACACCCCCCCCCCCCAACTTTCTGTTACAGGGTATAAATCATTTCTAAAGCTTGTTCCCAGGAGCACAGTGGCCTGAGTAATTGTGACGTGGGAGAAGTTCAGAAAGCCCAAATTCAGTAACCGGGCAAGAAGGGCCTGGGTCAGTGAGGTGTCTAAGAGAGAGACGGACAAACTTGTCAGAGGCATGACCATCTCAGCAGCATTCTGGCTATCAATCTGGCCTTTATAGTGGTGTGGCTGGATGGAAGGCGCTTTAAGAAAAAAAGGCATATAACAGCCCTCATGGAATTTGTCAAATATCATTTAAAGGACTCTGTGAGCATGTGCAAACAGATTCTGTGGTCTGATGAGACAAAAATGAAGCTAAATATTCTGTACAAATATATTTTATCATGTGACATGTCTGTAGAAATGACAACAACAGCACAAACAATGATTTATCCATTTGTCTCAATCTCGACTTTTGAGTAGAAACCTGTCAACATGCACTCACACAAGTTTTCCTCAATCTTGGAATGCAGAATCCCACTGTCCACACCACTCTGTTTACTGGGAGATGTTGCACAAACCAGTATTCCATCATATACCAGACAACTGTGCAAGAAAACTATTCTGTTAAACACCACATACGTTATCATCATAAAACCAGCCCTGCTGTGTTTCCATGTTTTTGTTTTTATTTGCATTATTTATTTATTTTTATTCTATTTATTGCCATGTACCTAATATTGTCATTTTGCATTCCTTTATTGTAATTTATTTTTTGTTATTACTTAATAGTTGAGTTATTATTAATCTATTTATGCTTCTTCTCCTTCTGATATTCATCATCCAGAAATGCACAAACACGCAGATACAAATTTATCAAAGGCTGGAGGGAGGGGAGAAAGTGGAACATAATACGAACACAATTATTATTGTGTTACTATCACAATCACCACTTGTCAGGAGTTAGGAACCTCTGAGACATGTAGGGTTGGCTTCGTGGGCATCTGATAGACTGAGTTGTTTGCTATTAAAGGCATGGCAGATGAGGTCTTGGCTGGTCCAATCCAGGTCTAAATATTTATTTATTACACTGTTTATAAAAATCTTTGCTCTAACCAAACCATTATTCTGCTTGAACAAAGTCAGAGCTTCGTGGCTACCACTCTCCTCTCACTGAACAGACTTCCTTAATGCTCTAATTTATTTTTACTCTTTCTCATAACGCTGTTCCAGTCGTACATAAACGCTTCTCATAAGTGTGCACCCACACACACACACACACAAATAAAAGTCAGTACCTCCTGCCCCCAATTATTTCAGTAATCACATATAGAGTTTTTTTTATTTGTTTGATTTGTTCTGGTTTCACATTTGGTGTCATTTATTTTTCTTCTCATTTTTTTGTGCCAGGTGTTATATTGTACCTTTTTTGGTTTATCACTGTATACTTCAACAATTAAAAGAAACGCCAAGTACTATGGCTGAGGACATGGAGACTAATCAGAACTGAGAGAAGGATGTACATAGTCAAAGTAAACCTGCTCCAGTGTGAACGTGACCTGAGAGTGAGGTGCCAGTTCACAATAATGACCTGAAGCGCACAGCCAAGACAATGGAGAGGCTTGAGGACCAGTCTCTGTCTGCGAGTGACCCAGGCATCTATAAATATATTTTCACTTCAGCATCGGTTTTTGAGTGCATACTGATATAAAAAAAAATATCAATTTGACCCATTTAAAATGAAGTCTATAACAAAATAAAGTGTGCAAAAAGGGGACTGAATACTTTCAGAAGTAACTATACAGCCTAGTTTGAATACAGATACGTCATTAACCACAGTGCCAACACAAGTAGGTCATAATGATGCATCACATCTTCGTTCCAATATCACCATGGTAACAAAAGTAACAAATAATTGATGCAGCACATCTTTTTTTCACACATTCTCTTACCGCACACACATCAGATATTCACTTTATTTTAAGTAAGCCTTGTTTCAAATATCTTCACAACAGCTTACCCTGAACTGCAATGTTGTAACTGTCAGCAGCTACTAAGTGTCTGACTAATGTGCCGTCTGCCATGTCGGGTACAGGAGTTTTTATTGCAAATGACAAGATAATTTCTTAACTTCAAGAAGATGCACCTCACACATCTTCAACTTCCAGTGAAGAGTGAAATACTGCCTCGTGGTCAGTTCTCGTGACTGGCAAGGTTTAAGGAGTCTCTAGAACTAGTTGCAGGTTCAGTCAGCAATACTGAATAGCAAACCAGCTTTGCTCAAAGAGAATGCACTCTTAATATGCTGTAAATAACTTCAGGGATGATACTCTGCAGCGCATGACAAAAGTTTCATTCTTTTGTAATTAAAATTTGAGTTTCCCTTTACAACACAGCAATGACACTGTCAAAATAGGAAAACACCCCTTTCCCCTCCTTGGCTTATCCCACTAGTCCACAGACTTCAAGCCCTCAGTCAGCGACTCAGCCTCCTACAAACTGCCATTCCACCTGCACAGTGGTTTCTCAGGGCGTCTCATTTCTGAGTTACATTCTTGGATGAATGCACATCTGAAATCAAAGCAGATATCCCGAAGTCTCTGTCAAGGTATTTTAAACACTTTAAACAGAGGCAGCAAGCTTCAATAAACTGATATTAATCATATGCAGAGACATATGAAACTGTTCTGTTTTTGTTTAGTCAGCAACAATCGGTAGTGTAAAGATTTTCCCAACAACACCACAAGACTGGTTTGAGGACCAATACGGCCTACATTTTGAGTCCAACAGGAAACTTAAACACACTATTTCCTAATCATTTCCCCTGTTCAGCATGTTTTGTGTCTTTTCGATATGTAGCAATATATCTAATGAAACAGTCTCTTATGAAATAATCTCACTGATAGCTTTCCCAGCACTAACTGCCAAGAGTGACTGCATTGTGGATGCTATCACCACAACATGTTGCATTTGCTGACATGTTACTCTCTAATTGGTCCAAAACCCTGACCAAAGCAAGTCTCAGCTGGTTTTTGGTCATGTTTCTTTTGCATAAAGACAAAGTGGTTAATCGGTTTTATTTTAGTGACACGTAACACATTCTGTATGGTTTTCTGTTCAAAGTCTTCAGTTCTCAGCCCTTATTCTTCACAGACATTTGCACTCAAAGGAAAAGATACAGTGCCTTGCGAAAGTATTCGGCCCCCTTGAACTTTGCGACCTTTTGCCACATTTCAGGCTTCAAACATAAAGATATAAAACTGTAATTTTTTGTGAAGAATCAACAACAAGTGGGACACAACCATGAAGTGGAACGAAATTTATTGGATATTTCAAACTTTTTTAACAAATAAAAAAACTGAAAAATTGGGCGTGCAAAATTATTCAGCCCCCTTAAGTTAATACTTGGTAGCGCCACCTTTTGCTGCGATTACAGCTGTAAGTCGCTTGGGGTATGTCTCTAACAGTTTTGCACATCAAGAGACTGAAATTTTTGCCCATTCCGCCTTGCAAAACAGCTCGAGCTCAGTGAGATTGGATGGAGAGCGTTTGTGAACAGCAGTTTTCAGTTCTTCCCACAGATTCTCGATTGGATTCAGGTCTGGACTTTGACTTGGCCATTCTAACACCTGGATATGTGTATTTGTGAACCATTCCATTGTAGATTTTGCTTTATGTTTTGGATCATTGTCTTGTTGGAAGACAAATCTCCGTCCCAGTACTCAGGTCTTTTGCAGACTCCATCAGGTTTCCTTCCAAAATGGTCCTGTATTTGGCTCCATCCATCTTCCCATCAATTTTAACCATCTTCCCTGTCCCTGCTAAAGAAAAGCAGGCCCAAACCATGATGCTGCCACCACCATGTTTGACAGTGGGGATGGTGTGTTCAAGGTGATGAGCTGTGTTGCTTTTACGCCAAACATAACGTTTTGCATTGTTGCCAAAAAGTTCGATTTTGGTTTCATCTGACCAGAGCACCTTCTTCCACATGTTTGGTGTGTCTCCCAGGTGGCTTGTGGCAAACTTTAAACGACACTTTTTATGGATATCTTTAAGAAATGGCTTTCTTCTTGCCACTCTTCCATAAAGGCCAGATTTGTGCAGTATACGACTGATTGTTGTCCTATGGACAGGGAAGATGGTTCAAATTGATGGGAAGATGGATGGAGCCAAATACAGGACCATTCTGGAAGGAAACCTGATGGAGTCTGCAAAAGACCTGAGACTGGGACGGAGATTTGTCTTCCAACAAGACAATGATCCAAAACATAAAGCAAAATCTACAATGGAATGGTTCACAAATAAACATATCCAGGTGTTAGAATGGCCAAGTCAAAGTCCAGACCTGAATCCAATCGAGAATCTGTGGGAAGAACTGAAAACTGCTGTTCACAAACGCTCTCTATCCAACCTCACTGAGCTCGAGCTGTTTTGCAAGGCGGAATGGGCAAAAATTTCAGTCTCTTGATGTGCAAAACTGATAGAGACATACCCCAAGTGACTTACAGCTGTAATCGCAGCAAAAGGTGGCGCTACAAAGTATTAACTTAAGGGGGCTGAATAATTTTGCATGCCCAATTTTTCAGTTTTTTATTTGTTAAAAAAGTTTGAAATATCCAATAAATTTCGTTCCACTTCATGATTGTGTCCCACTTGTTGTTGATTCTTCACAAAAAATTACAGTTTTATATCTTTATGTTTGAAGCCTGAAATGTGGCAAAAGGTCGCAAAGTTCAAGGGGGCCGAATACTTTCGCAAGGCACTGTATTAGCCATTTGAAAATAAAAACAAAGGAATAATGTATACAACTACACTTTTGTGTAGTTTTCATATATAGTAAAATTACACACTTTCACATCTTAAAAATACAAACTAAAAAAGCCATAAAGCTTTACCTGTATTGAGAGGATTATTTTACATGTCTGTTAACTCCTTCCACATGAAGGCTTAGTGTCAAGTTTTTAACTAACAACCCTCCACCTCTACCCCCAAAACTAATGCCAACCATTATATGAAGAGAGGCAAATCAGTTGTGTCAGGAATCTGGCTAGGGAAGGACCCAAACTGATGTTTGTAACTAACGAGGTTTAAAATAAACAACAACAATAAAAAAACAAGGGGCCCGTTTCAAGAAGGAGGTTTAACAAAATCAGAGTTCAAACCTGAACTCTGAGTTGACTTACACAGAGTTGGAAAACTTGGAGTTTTCGGTTTCAGAACAGCTGAAAAGAGTTGGTTTAATCAACTCTGAGTTGTCTGACTCAGAGTTAGGCGCGTGCCACGCGACTATAAAAAGCCCTGAACAATAGAGTGAAGAAATTACGAGTCACCATGGCAACAGGACCAAGCCAAAATAGGTCTGCGTTTTTCCCCGACAGAAATGGATGTGCTACTACAAGCATATAGTGACTACGAGCCCATATTTCGTAAAAAAAATAAATAAAAAAAACAACACGGCTGCAGCGGCGAAAGAGAAAGAGTTAGCTTGGGGGAAAATAGCTGCCCGAGTCAATGCGTACGTTTACATTTTAATCATACAGTGTTCGGTGTAAGTAATTACTAAATAATGTTAGTAATGTTATTATTTGTCACTTGTAAAGTAAGGAATGGTTCTTAATTCTTCAATAATTGAATGAGTAACTTCAGTAATTGCATAAAATACCGATTTTTGTACGAATTAAAAGTGCAGTTTTATGTCTACCCTTTCTTAAAATTCCTATTGTGGTTGATATGGGATTTGTAAAGTAATGATTAATAAATAATCCAGTATGTTTTATGGAGAGTAATTATTACATTAATCAAAATACTTTTTTAAAATTGACCCAACACTGATGTAATAATATAAGAATTGAATTTTAATTTTCATGTAGGTGCATTGATGGGAATATGTGTGCCATCAATGCATCCAACCGCATTAGGAAATCCTGAAGGGGATTCTAATTATTAGTTTATTTCCAGAGGTCACAGCAAGATGTTATTAACTGATCATCATTTTTCAGATTAGCCTTACTGAAACGAATTCAATACCACTAACCTGCAATCCTGTGAAACTCCTCTTTAATGGCTCTGAGGGGTTTGTGCCCAGGAAACACAACAAAAATTCACAGAAAGCGCTTGAGGGTGAGGCACACTTTCCGAACTATTCTACATACTGTGGCCTTACTAATGTGCTCTGCATCCCCGATGTTATAAAGAAAACTGCCGTTTGCAACAAATCGTAACGCAACACAAAGCATCTGCTCGGATGTAAGAGCACGGCCACGATGGGTGATGTGTCTGATGTATGGGTGGATAAGATTATTGATATATGTTATGGACTCTCTAGAAAAACGGTACCGCTCAAATAAAAATACATGGGGATATGACAAAAAATCAACTCGTGGCCTCAATATCCTCTCCCAATGTAAATTCAATTCCCTGCGAATTAATACAGCGTCCTCATCTACAGGATCCTCTATGAATGGACACGCCATTTTGGTCTCTGCGTGACGGAAACGTGTGCAATCTATGAATGTACTGAAAGATTAAATGAGGTAATAAAACACCTTTCACTTTAAAACGGGGTTTAAAACTGGGTTTCCCAAACAAAACCTACTCCCAACCAGGTTAGGTTCACAAAGTTGCCATAGTAACTGACATAGTTTAGATTACCTCTCTTTTTGAAACGGGTTTAACTTACCCCGCTTTCACGGGTTTAAGTTACCTCCGTTTCTGGAACCGAAAACTCAGAGTTTTCCTCATTTCTGGGTTAACAAACTCTGAGTTTCGACAAAACCTCCTTCTTGAAACGGGCCCAAGCTCTACCTGACAAAACACAACACAATGACAACTCCAGAAAAAAAATAAAAATTTAAACTACGAGGGAGCAAATGCAACAAGACTGAAAACATGGAACAAGCCTAATGAACTAAAGGGAACAAGGACCACAACAAATCCAAGAACCAAAAGGTAGAAAGCAAGTGTCCAAATCAAAGTCCTAAGACAAGGACCTAGAGGGAAGAGTCAAAAACCACACAGGAGGCAGACAAAACAGAAGACAGTCACCAAAAGGCAGGTAGGGGTGCAGTGCACAGATGAACCAACAACCAAACTGAGGGATGTGAGGAGAATATATAAGCTGAGACATGGAGACAATGAGCAACAGGTGAAGGCAATGAGTAATCAAATGTCCGAGTAAAGCTGAGGCAGGTGAGATGGCATGGACGGGAAACACTTTCAAAATAAAAGTAGGCCCAAACAATGACAAATTGCATGGTTAAGAGTTGTCTGCAGTACCAAATCATCAAAACTTGGGACAGTATGTAAAATCTAAATTAAAACTGAAAATAATGACTTGTAAATCATTCATGTCTTGTATTACATTCAAAACAATACAGCAGTACATTACTTGATGTGATACCTCGTCAATTTTATTCTTTGTTCAAAATAAACACTCACTTCAATTCTGATGCCTGCAACATGTTCCTTTTCACAACACTTACAAGATGTTTAGGGACTGAGGACATCAAGTGATTAAGTGTGTCAGGTGTCTTTTTGTCTCATTCTTCCTGCAAACAAGTCCCAAAGTATACAACAGTTCTGGGTTTTCGTTGATGCAATTTGCGTTTCAAAATGCACCCCACATTCTCTTCTGGGGACAGGTTGGGACTGTTGGCAGGCCTGTCCAGCACTTGCACCCTTTTCCTCCACAGCCAGGCCTTGGTAATGTGCGCAGTACGAGGTTTGCATTGTTTTGTTGAAATATGCACCGGTGTCCCTGGAAAAGATGTGGTCTTGAAGGCAGCTTGTGTTGGTCCAAAATCTCTGTGTATTTTTCAGCATTAATGGAGCCATCACAGAAGTGTAAGTGACCTTTGCCCAGGGCTCTGACACAACCCTAGACCATGACAGACCCTGGTTTCTGGACTTGTTGCTGGAAACAGTCTGGAAGGTGTTTTTCATCTTTTGTCCTCAGCATATGACGTCCATTCATTCCAAAAAAGACCTGAAATACTGATTCGTCTGACCACAGTACACATTTGCACTGTGTGATGGTCCGTCCCAGATGCCTCTGAGGCAAACTACACTGTGTGTACTTGACTGTGGTTCTGGCCACTGGTGACATAGGGCTTCCTTTTGACACAGTACAGTTTTAAGCAGCATTTATGGATGTAACTATGTATTGTAGTGTCTGACACAGGTGTGCCAAAGTAATCCTGAGTCCATTTGGTTATATCGCTTATAGAAGAGTGACGATTCTTGAAGTGTCATCTGAGGGATCGGAAAGCACGGTCATCCATTTTAGGCTTGCACACTTGTCCTTTATGCACTGAAATTCCTTGAATCTTTTAATTATGTTATACACTTCAGAGGGTGACATATCCAAATCCCTCCCTAACTTTCTTTGAGGAACATTGTTTTTAAACATGTCAATGATTTTTTTTCATGCATACGTTGGCAAACTGGTGGTCCTCGGCCCATCTTTGCTCCTAAAGAGCTCGGCCTTTCCCGAATGCCACTTTTGTACCAAATCATGATTGCAATCACCTGTTTAAGATAGAATCATCATTTCATAGTTTGACCCCATTACTGGCCCTGAAATGCAACAGTCCCAACTTTTTTGGAATGTGTTGCAGGTGTCAGAATTTAAGTGAGTGTTTGAACAAAGAATAAAATTGATGAGGTATCATATCAAATAATGTGCTGCTGTATTGTTTTGAATGTAATACAAAACATGGATGATTTACACATCACAAATTTTCAGTTTTAATTTTGATTGTACATACCCTCCCAACCTTTTCGGTTTGGGGGTTGTACGTAAACAAAAAGAAAACCTGAAGAGGAAACAGAAAAAAAATCTAACCTAAAGCACCACTTGCCTCACATTCCTAGAAATCCACCTAAAAAATGAATACCAAGAACAGGATGTGTATGTAGTCTTCACTGCGTCAGTGTTTCCATTCTGCTGTTTGATAGCTTGACAACGGCTGCTTTGTTGCTACCTGCACACGGTGTTGTCAAGCTATCAAACAGCAGAAGGTTGACAGTTACTGGTAGAATATATTATTATTATTCTACGTAACGGCAAGTAACTATGTCTACTCACAGTCACAAGCACTGAATTGTAGATAAAACATGAAAAGCAGTGTGGCATGAATGACGATGTAAATTCAGAATACTGTGATGTTTGTAAGTGCCACAAATGTAGCTTGAATAAAAAAAGTGAAAATAGCAGTGTATCACTTTGATTCATAAAATGAAGTTTGCAATTGACCAAGTGTTGCTCTAGTGAAGTATGTGGTTTAAGTGAGGGGAACTACCTGCACACTGCTCCACATCTGCCTAACAACGCCTGTACAAACAAAGTTATAAACATGGCCATTACATTTTACATAAACCCACAAATACAACAAGTCCATCATCAGATGCAAATACATACACTCACACAACCTGTCATATCTGTTAGCATGTCATTCCTACATAACGCACACACACACACACACACACACACACACACACACACACACACACAATTAACTAAAAGCTGGCTACAGCAGAACCTGGATAGTCAAGATCTGAAGTAAGCAAGGTGTGACTGGATCAAAGTGAATTGTTGGTTTGGCTGGCAGAATGGAGACTACCTTTCAAGGGAGACTGGTTCAACGGTTAGTCTCCAGATGGGTGCACACCTGCGATCCTCAAAGAAAACATCCAGCCCCTAAAAACCTCCAGAACTCACGGAAGCATATTCATTAAGCTTCTGAGAACTGGAATCTGATCCATGACTGCACATTAGGTTAGACAACTATGAAAACATGGCACCTGTCTATTCTGAGCAAAAGAAAGTTGTGGAAATTGTGAAATTTGTTGTGAAATTCCAGACATTATGCCAAATATATTGTAATCACTGTGTATTCAGGTCTGTTCATCCTTTGTGTTATTATAATAATAACAATAATTAGTGGTAATTACGTAAAAAAATATGGCTCAAAAGCAGCACAGGTCATTGAGTTAATGTGCTGATGTGCCATATGGTGGAATTTAAGATGTCTGTATTGTTCTTGGCTTCAGCAGATCTTGGTAAATTTAAATCAATTATGTTTGGACAGCTATATTTTCCCAGTGTTTGTGACCTCACTCTGGATACTTGCACACCTGCCACAGTCTGTGAATATAATTAGTCTCAATGGACTGCGTAAACTAACAAGTTACATTCATAGGTTTCCAGTGTTTCACTTCACGTAGTGACACAGTAAAGACAGTGAGGGGAAAGCATCACTGTAGAAACAGCTGGTTGTGTTGATGAGATAATGTGATAAACTATACTTCAGTCATTATGTGAATCTATTTTAACAATGTGAAGTCAGATACAAAAAATAAAATATATATATTTTTTTATTACCTTGGTTCATGGCTTAGAACTACTGTCCATTTATCATATTGCAGCCGGTTTGAAACGCTACATAAAACACAATTTCAAGAAAAACAACAACAACAACAACAACAACAAGTGTCCACTGAAAGTATTCGGTTGCATCTCTATATATGTCATTAAAGAGATCGAATGATCTCGTGTTGGCCTTCTATAACATTTGAGGACTTAAAAAAAAAAAGGATTGTCAAGCTCAACAACTGAATAGCTTCTATAACCAGAATCTCCTGCCTTCTTTCAAAGGCCACACTTAGAGTTCGTGATGTAGGCTTTCTATAAAAAAAATTAAACCAGATAAACCTTTGAAAACCTTAGAACGCCCCTCCACAGCTACAGCAGGCATTAAATGACTGTTTTCATTGCCTGAGTAGCACTTCCATAACAAGTAAGGTGAACTTCAAGTGCAAAATTTTTGTGGTGCCTTTTTGAAAAACAAAAAAAGGTTTTCAGTGTTCCCTGATGAAAATCTGGCAATACATTTTATTTGTGCTGTTGGGATGAATAGAAATGTTCTGGTTGTGGAGTTTAGTGCTAAACTTTTTAGGATTGACAATGAGGAAAACTGACATTTGATATCAAGGTATAGCAAATTCTGTCATCAATAAAACAGTTTTAGTTATCTTTATTAGTCATTTTCTCTTTGAAACGCTCACCACATGCCTAATTCATACATGTGATTTTCTATAAGCCCCTAAGCACGTCATAGTGAAATGGTGCTGTCACCGTTGTCTAGTTCAAATCAAGTGGTACCATATCACAAGTTTTAGAAATGTGTCACATTTTTCAAGCCTTGGGCTTTTCCCTTTCATTCAGCCCATATTATAAGTCATATAATGTATTTGTGGGATTTGTGTCCTCATACTGCTTAAGTCACAGAATCGCCCAGTATTCTTTTAATGACATGTGAGCACCACAATAGAATCAGGAGGACACACTAAGGAAAGCATTAAAATGAATGCAGCAGTTCCATCTTAAGGTCACAAGTAGGTACTACAACAAAAGACTAAATATCTTTCACTCTGGGTACTTCAGTCTATTTATACATCTGTTTCTCTCATATACAGGCACCCTTTTTCTGCTGCTTACAAAATTCAAACAAGAGGATATTCATTATATGCGTCTAATGCATCTGCGGGACAGTGGAATGAGAGAGAGAAATATGCAATATCTGCGTAGGAAAACTACGTCACTGAGACTACTGAGGGAGCTGTACTTGGAGGAATTTAAAGGTCTGCATGTCATTGACCAGAGGGTTCCTTCAAGCCATGAGCCCAGCTTGTTTGCTGCAAATGGGGAATTTTTTTTGATCCATGATCAATCCTAATATTTTCAGGCACACGTCTTTCCCACATGTAAGACAGGAGAACGTGGACTCATGGATAGAGGCGCAAACACAGACGTGCACACACATACACACACATGCCCTGCACTGCACTGCACTGAGGTGGGATGTTTAAACCTTTCTTGGCACCTGATCAGACTTTAGAGTTTAGTATGACATTTTCCATGGATCAATAGTGACTTCAACTGTTTACAGTGGATAAGTGGCCTAAGCAAATAGCCCTTCCACTGTATCAAGGGACTAGTGAGAGCAATTAGTCTGGTCTTGAGATCCACAATTCCATAACCTTAGATAAACCTTTTGGACTACCCCATAAAACTGGCCTTCCCTAAATGACATGCCAGTAAAGAGAAATGGAACTGTGCAAAGTGCAAGGCTGGAAAATGTCTTTGAATTTGGCAAGTTAAAAAGAACTATGTCAATCATCTATATTATAAGATGTTATTATTAGTTTTTTAATAGTTCAGGAAATAAAGGCATACCAAATGAACACACAGAAAACAATGAAGTTGCAGACAACAGCAGCACACTGTTGGCAGGTAAAAGGCATTGTCTGCCAAAACAAAGATGAGCACACGCTTTTCTTAACTGCTTTTAAGCACTCAGTGATGATACAAAATTTCTAAGCCTGAGAAAGTCATTACTGATTCAGCAGCAGGCTTTTAAGGGTTATTTAACTTCATCAAAAAACACCCATTCAATAGGTCTACATTAGATAAGCACATGGCAGCTGCATGAAACCAACTGCAGAGAAAACCTCTGCCCATAATTTCCTCTTAATCTGTACCACAACTGAACCCTATGAACTGGCTTAATACATGATCCATAGACATGTGTACCTGTTCAAGAAGGCAGCTGGACCCAGTGGAACAGCGTGTTTGTCAAAAATGTCAACAGAGTGGCAGAGAAGAAGGCAGAGGTGAGTCACAGTTACAGTTCAGTACATCCCAGCTAACAGTCCAACAGCTGATGGCTTTGGAGCTCACAGAAGACAGCTCATGTACTGTACATGGCAACGAGACAATTACTGGCAAAGAAGCAAAAGACACTAGCCACATAGCAAAGCACAGTACAGCATAGTGCGGTGACATATGATCTAACCAGGATACTAGCAGGCTCCTAAAAACACACTAGGTGTCTGGTACAAACACAGTGAGGCTTAGACTGTCTGGGTTAGGAACAGACTTCAGTAAACAGGTAGAACACGGTATGAAACATTAAGATATACTGGATTGAAGATTATAAAGTATTATATAACAGTATAATGCAGTACGTTACAGTGTCCTCCAGAGGACTGGGTTCTGTGCAGTATGGTACAGACACAAGACACCATGGTAAAATACACTGCAGTGCAGTCTACATGGGATGAAACCAAAACACTCCGGCATAGGCACTGGTAAAGTACAGTAAAAGGATTCAAGATGACGGTGCTGAAGGGATAGAGGGTGGGAGGAGCGGAGAGATTGAGCGTAACAAGCGAGCACACATAAAGCCTGTCTAATTCTTTTTTCCTCCCCTCCCTCAATCTCTCTCATTCTCTCCCTCTCTCTCACCATTACAGCAGCATTAGAAGCCGAGCTGCTCAACTGTTCCAAGATGTCAGAACTACAAAGCTCCCTTGAATGAGGGAATGTGGGGCCCAGGGCAGCAAGGGAGTCTGGAACAGCTGGCCCAGTGGTGGGGCCTCCTGTTCTCTCGCTCTGCAGCCGTTAGCTAGCTGGGACAAGACAAGGATGTCTGGCTGGGGGGTACTGTGTGTGTGTGTGTATGTGTGTACAAGGAGGCTGCACAGAAGGGGGTCAGAGAATGTCTTCTTAGTGTAGGAGGGATGGCACAGGGATCACCAGCCAGGTCCCTCTGACCAAAGCTGGAGAGGATGGGGTGGGGTGGGCGGGGATAGGGGAGAAAGTGAAAGGCTGTGTGAGTTTGAAGACTTGTCGGTGATGTTCAAGATAATTTCTGGTTCTGAAATTTTAGTGAGCCACGATTACAACATTGTACAATGATGTGTAGGGTACAACACTGAAAAGGAGCAGTATTAAGAGTACAAAATTTAGAGTAAAAAAAATTCTGAACATGTTTGTATAATTTCATAAAACAGAAATACATGTGTGCATGCACACATATGGAGAGGGCTGCATCTCCATCTGCTCATGCTCTGTCCTTAGGGAGACATGGAAAATTACAGGGAGAGAACACTGGCTTCCATCGTGTCCTTGGTGTCAAAGAAGTGTGACTTAAAAGGGAGGAGGATAAAAGGAGACACACTTTGTTCGACAACTGTAAAGAGGAGAACGCTTCAAGCTGATGAAGCTTGGCAAGAAGATATGCACGAGTTTAGCAGAGCTCAAATCAAATTAAAACAAAGCTTCATTCTGAAGTGGAGCAAAGCTCCATTTCCCAGAACATGAACATAAATGAATGTTTGGGTGTTCATGTGAGCTTGTTGTGGACCACCACAAAATATGACTCAGCTATTGCAGAGAACAGGCACAAAGCATCAATGGAAAGGCACATTAAGCAGCTACATCTGCACTTTCACATATAGAAGACCCACAATTGCTAGCTGCAATGGAAATACAACTTTCAAAGACCGCATTTAATGTAAAGCACTACACAGTAAATGTAACCAAATTGGGTCTCAAGAGCGGGTAGTGTTGTTCATGTTAAGACATGGCACCATTCAGGAATTTCCCTGCAACTGTATTGTTGCTTGTTTTTAATTTGTTTGTTTTGCCCATGCTTTGGGGGTGTTGTCTTCTGCATTAATGAGATACATATGAATTTACCAAAGGTCTTCTCTCTCTTTTTTTGACACATAAAGATTTGCCTCACCACAGAAGTGGACATAGAAGCATATTGTGTCTACATGCTGCACACATAAATACACACCAACACAAACATCCAAACATTCCTGTTGGGGGTGTGAGTACTGAAGACTTTCAAAGTACACACATACACATTAACTTTTAAAGAGAAGACTGGATTATTTTACACAAGTTTCCATTTGAGGATGGCATAAAGTCGACCGTGCCCTCACTCTGTACAACACCATCAGGCTTGGTCCTTGGGTGGCCAAGAGTGGCATCCAACTAAGATTCACGCTGGTCTTAAAACTGAATCTGAATTCTGTACGTTTGTAACTATACAATGGTTTGCCTCTTCCCTTCAGGGGAACGTAAACATCTGGAACTGGGCATGGCATAAGCTCTCTTTACCACTGCAAGGGTGAGATAGAAAAAACGAGAAAGAAAAAGTGCAAGCGAGAGCAAAGAGAGAAATAAACTGGTGAAGATTCAGCAGCTAATACTAGTAAATGGGGGCTTTCCTTTTTAGTGTGCAAGCATGTGAGGTATGTGCTGGAGAAGAACACAAGCGGTGCTTCCTGGACTTCCTTATTTTGGTTCAGAATATAGCAGCTGACCAGCTCGCCTGCTGCAGCAACCAACGTGCTTGAGGTCTCCCATCAGCTTCTTGAAGGCTGCACGGGTCATGTGCAAGCAGCTGTATGCAAGAATGAGCATGCAAATACAGACCTGGTCACAGTGTGTTCAAAATCTTTGGTGGTTGGTGGCTACGTTTATGGCTGTAGAGCACATTTAATTCTATATAACCATGTTACTATTTTATGCATCCGTGATCAACAACTGTGTAAATATATTATGTATTGCCCTGAATGTCCCAGAGAGGTTTACCAATCATAACCTTTGCACTGTGCTTCAACAAAGTGCCTCTTTGGAAATCAAAGCACGGTGCATAATCCCTCTTAAGGAGGTTCAACTGAAGGTGGGGCCTTTCTCACTCCAAATGCAGATGAATGCTATCTTCTAAGCACAAAGTGTGTGCAGGACAAAAATGTCAACTGAGTCCTGCAATTTTTTTGAAAAGGGATTTTGTAAAGGGCTTCATTATGTGCATCAGAGGTTTGGTAAACAGTAGGATCTAGCCATCAAATTTGCAGTGCTGTTAAATATTAGACATGCAGACTTGTAGGCCTGAGGATGCGTAGATGCCTTGGTATTCCCTTTATGGAGTGTTTCTGTGTGTATTCAGTCAAGGAAAGCACTGAGATAATTTCCACTCCAGCGAATGAAAATACACGTTCATTTAGACTCTGGTTTGACTGATATAATGTCATGGAAATAGCTCATTCATATTTGCCATATACTGCTGCTTGTGATAACCTGCACTTTGAAACCTAAGCCGGCAGCAATCTACCTCCTGATGTTAACATTAAGTGAAGCAATAGCACTCATTTCCTCAGTTTATTATTGCACACACTAGTTACACAAAGAGAGCAATCTTACACAATTCACTTCTGCGGTGGGATTGAAAAAAGATAGAAGAAGCTTGCTTTTGTGGGAATGGAATGGTCAAACACTAAGTCACAGGAGAGGCGCTGGGTCATTTGCAATGGAAGACAAGACTTCAACAGTAGCTTGTTGCTGTTCATTACATTTTGATTGAGAACTGACATGTAACACAGCACTCTTCATACGGGTGTTTTGACAGAGCTGAAGGATGGGAAGAGGTAGAGAAACCAATCTTATTTAATACACCTAAACATGAAGGGATGTATAGTAAGACACAAGGGATGAGTGATGAGAGACAAGAGTGAAAATGTGGCCAGTATTATTTCAATTAACTCATTTTTCCTACTGAGCCATGTATGAAAGATCAAACATCTGTCTAGAAGATAATTTGTAAAGGTTGCAAACTAACGTCTGCAACAAGACTTTCTACGAAGCCAAGATGAGATGAGTGACCTTACAAAGATAAGCACCACCAGAACCACATTTAAATTTCTTTCCATTTTCCTGTCAGAGCTGCGTCAGATGAAGCACCATGAAACGTCACGAGTGTCCACAATCCCTACAATGAGTCAATTATGTCTCTCCTCAGTCACTGGCAGAGTACATGAAGCCAAGACATTTAGTGACCTCAGAATGACTACATAGAAAGCATGCTGGCAACTTCATGAACGAGACATTGGACTTAAAACGGTCTCTGTTCTTTTTGGGGCTGACATACTGTGGCCTGGCTTACAAGTGAAAGTACTGACAAATGAAATTGGTGTGAAGGCAAACGCTGCATTGTTACCATGGCAAAATATTATCAGAAGATATCATGTGTGTACATAGGGTGCATGCTATGTGTATATCATGTGCCTGCTATTCCTTGGCAGGTGAAAACCTCTTGAGGACACACACAGAGACAGTGTTCTCTGCATGAGATGATTCACATGCCATGACATCTGGTTAGTGTTCGATGCATTGTTCTGGGCAGCACAGTGTCTTAACACTACACATAATGAAAGAAAAAACAAAAAGAGAAAGCCGTGAAATAAAATACATTATTATAATAGTAGGCCTCAGTTCTCCATGAATATTTTTTCCTCTATTAACAATGGAACACTATACTGCTGACACAAGGGATGACAACTTCAACCTTTGGTAAGGGAGGTTTTGTAAGAGGTTAGAGGCAAGGAGGTGAAAACCATCTCAATCTGGGCAGAAAGTGAGTTGCTGTAGTTGAGTTTCTGATGTTTTAATTTCTATAACTGTGGGCAAGATGAAAAACATTCCTTCTGAGGGACACTGACTCATGAAACCGACTCTGTCTGCTCACATTTAACAGACGTAATATCTTGCTCATGGGATAAACAGAAAAACACACATCACTGTGAAGCTGGGTTGATGTGTCAGGTCTAGTGTAAATAAAACCGAGCTTGTCAGCAACAAAACAATAGGAAATGAGCTCGACCCAGATCCAAAGCAAAATAATCTGCAGTGAATTTATCCTCTCATCCCTTATTACAGCATCCCCCCACAGCTTCAGCTGGAAGAGACACTGGTAGAGAGAGGCTGTTGAAGAGACCCCCCTCCCTGTTCTCTCAGTGCTGCCTCAGGAATGCTTTTCTTCTGGCCCCCTTAGCCCCATGTGTAGACGCCCTCTCTGCAGGGTGTGTTTTGCATGTAAAGCAGGCTGCAGATGCTGTCCGCAAAAGGGACCAGGAGGGAATAAGGGGACCAGGACACAAGGAGGCCCCACTGCCATGCCACCCGCCTGGCCTGGCCTCGCTTTGCTGCCACCCCCTCAGCAGCTCCCCTCCCACAACACCTCTCATTACTTCACACTTCGACAGCCCACCCCCTCAACCCCACTCCCCTTTCCATCCTGGGTCGACATGCCACCCCTCCATCACCCCATCCCCACCATCCGCCCCTCAACAATCCCTCTGCCACCCTCCTAGCACACGCAGTTGTGTGTCTCCTGGGAAACAAGCTCTAGTGGGTGTATGGAGGCACGCTGAGCTCAGACAGACACACACACACATTCACCATACCACTTGAGTGGACAGAAAGACCTCAGAAACGGCATTTAGACAGAGAGACAGACAGAGGAGGGAGAAGAGAGTGATCACCTCTAATAAAATGGTTCTTTACAGTGCTGTTATGCATATTCGGCTTGACGTGACTGCATTCAGGGGAAATAATTAACAAGTGTATAATGGTGTGCATTAATATTGTGTTTGACAGCAGACAGGTGGCTGGCTGGGAGCAGATGTTAGGAGGCAGAGCAGAACGATAAACACTGAGTAGAAAGAAGGGATGAGAAATTATTAGAAGTTTCTCTACTACAAACACAACTAAAATGTAATCACTACATTTTCATAGACTTTCTAATTTAAATTCATTTCTGTAGTGTTGAAACAGTAACTCTATTGATAGAATATTTAACTGATTGACAAATCTGTTACCAACAAAATGATAAAACAATCATTTCAGTTACTCATTAAAAACAAAAAACTTAAATATTTATGGCTTAAAAATCTGAAAATGTTATGCTTTTGCTCTGCACGTCACATATTTGGGTTTTGGACTGACTGGTGATTTTCTTTTAAACTTGTTTTTTTTAACCTTTTACAAACTAAATGACTAATTGATAAAGCAAAAATCAATGCAAGATTTTTTTAATAATAAAAATGCATGTTAGTTCAGTTAGCTGTAGTTCAACATCTCTCTATCACGTCTCTATACAGCATACTGTACAGTAACACACTCATCAGTTCATCCTTCCTTCAAGCACCTCTGTCTGACGTACACAATGCACCACAGTGTGGCCAGTCAGGGAGGGTGCAGCTGGGATGACATAATGGTGTTTTCCATCCAACCTCTCCACTCCCAGGATCTGTGCTGTGCTCAACACGGTGTGGTGGTGGGTGGAGTGTGGCTGGGTGAATAATTGGAGTGACACACCAGTACGTTTAGAATAATTACCTTGTTTTGTTACTCTTACAGTACACATACTTTGGCCGAAATTCTCAAGTGTGTCCAACAATCCCAAAGAGCATCTCTGTGAACTCTTGCAGTGCTTGTATAGTCCACGCTCCTGCGTTATTCTGTTTTGTTTGACAAGGTGTTAGTGCTTCACAAAGTGTGACATACATTCAGAAAGACTGGTTTAGACTGGACAGATGGATGTTGGTCTGTCTTTTATGTTGTTGTTGAGTGCTTACACTAAGAACTGCTTGTGTGAATGCTGTGAATGTCATCGTGGGTGAATGGCTTGAATAAACCACACTGAGCAGACACCTGACTTAATCTATAGCTATTCTAGGTAGTTTCTATACTGTATAATGTACATTATGGTCTTTCTGTGCTGGAAAGCAGCAATGGTTTTTCATGGGGTCTGCACTGTGCAACATTGTGTCAACCGGATCTTGAGAATGAGAGAGGATGAGCATCACAGTTGTAAGAAGATAACTAATTTATATCCCCATGGTTGAAGATTTTTAAATAAAATACTCATTTACCCAAGTCTAAACTCTTCCTCATTGCATTTATTGCTCTCGTCTACAGTTGCTCACTGTACTGCTGTGTCTGCTGGGGCCTGCAGCAAACACAAGGGTCAGGAGGCAGGAACTCAGGGAAACTCCATGCTTTGTTCCAGCATTTGGAACTACTCTCAATCACAAATTCCTCCTTCTTGGCAGCTAAACAACTTTCCCTCTCTCTCTCTCTCTCTCTCTCTCTCACACCCCCTCCCCTCTTTTCATCAGTGCTGGCAGTAGAACTGTAGTCCTCTGCACATTCGGCACTAATTAACAACCTTCAGAGTAAGACCACCAGACTGGTGAACTGGCACACTTGCAGCACACTTACAGTAAGATTTTTGTCGTTTTTTATTTCATTCTGTCCATCTCTCTAAAAAGCTGTGTTGTGCTGAAGGTTGCGCTGCATTAGTCAACACAACTTTTAAACTATATGGATCGCCATGAAACCCTGTGCCTCCACCAGTCAACACACAAGCCTACAGTGAAAATGCTGTGTAGCGATGTGTCAGTCGTGGACATTTGCCACCCCCCGCTGCCAGTGCTTCAACAGCATAACACATGTAAATAAAAAAATGATGATTATATTTAAAGTTAGAGCAAGCTGTGTATTTTGTAAATATTAGCTAGCAGCTTCTCTGTGTCAGAGTTCAACTGAGGATGGGGCTCGGCTCCTCTACACATACACACAGCGGCCATGAGCTGAGACGATATAGAGGAGAGGTTCACTAATTAATATTATGAATATTGTGAAAAGCCACATTTAACTATCTGCCACACATGAACACAAGAAATACCTTATTTAACAACCCAGGTTAGAGGCCCGCTACAGTAGACTTGACTAAGTTACTGCACAATTGGTTAAACTCACAAGGTGTCACCAACTCAATTGAGGAAAATGACGTTCCATGTTAGCTACCAACAAGGACCCATCTGACTTCCAGGTGTCATTCAGCATCCTAAACCATCACATAGACAACACAAGGTTGGAATAATTAGAACACTTTTTTGGCTCTGTACTGGGCAGCAAACTTGGCACAAATGAATGAGAAGCTGAAGTGTGTGCTGACTTTTCTGTTTTGAAGGAGGAATGAGGAGAATCTAAGGGGAAAGACACTCCTTAATTAGCCCCAAAAGAAAGAGAGCCAGGCAATAAATAAAAATTTCGCTATTGTCTTTGTCTCTTTGAAAACTAGCATAATAATATTCTAGAAGGCCAACATGTACACAGGAGCTTATACACTGGAATGTACTGTACACAAACACACATACAGTATGCATACATACATTAGCACTCTGCCTCAAAGCCCCACGCTGTTCGTCTGGCACATCAGCTGAGTCTGTGTTTGTTTTCCTCGTCTCCACTTCCACCAATATCCACACCACATAATTTGTCATGCAACAGCACAACCATAAAGCAGACCCACAATGTTTAAAGCAGACTTTAACTCAAATCAGGTACATGTACTCCTTCGATAAAACAGTATGCTGAATATTCTGAGTGTCACAGGTTTCCATTTTTTACCCTTCCCTTTGGAAAATTACTAAATAACGTGACAAAGAGGGAAGGTCATGAGCTATCTCAAACTCTTGTCATGGAGTAAATTCTTCACAATTTTTACAAGTTTAAAACCCCAGATTTCCAATGTTCCAAGAAAACTGTAGCTCAAAAATAGATGGGGTATATTCATCGGACCATAGCGCCATGAGACTGGGACAGACGTTGTGGTCTTGTAAGTGGTCTTATGACCAAAAGGGCAATGTTAGTTCAAATTCTTGGAGCAGCTGAAAAAACTGATGACAAAAGGCAATTTGTGTCAATGTGCCCTTGAGCAAGACACTTAATCCCTACCTATTCTGTTTAAGCAACTTATTATGATGTTGCATGGATATGAAACAGGGCATTGCTGGTAAATTGTTGAGAGTTGTTTCAACTTTTCCTGGATAAGTGAAAGGCATAAAACATCCTTCTGTTCTTGAAACCATCACAAAAAGTGCCAGGCAAACTAAGACAATCAGAACAACTGACAACAAAGTAGGTCTTGCTATACAGCAACAAGAACTTGACATTGTAAGCCTGCATCTGACAAACTCAACTATGGGTCAGAAACCTGACAAGATGGCCCAAATATATAAAACAAGGGGAGAGGTAAAGAATGGAGGAATTCCAGGAAGACAGTGGTTCCAAGGAGACAGTTTGCTTTGTTTCCCAAAGTGATGCTCTGGCATGTCAGTGATCACAGACAGCCTTCCACTGTTAAGCAACTCTGAATAGCAGTGAGAGAACAGAACAACAAGATTGCTGGACCAGAGCGTGGCAAGTAGTGTTGGCAGGGCCAGCGTATTGTTCTGGGAGGTGAGCAGGAGACTATCACGGCCCAGGCCAACTGCTAGCCACGTGCTCCTCACCAAAGCCCGCATGAATTATTACATTCTGTTATCTTTCATCATGGTTCATTACAGACAGACAATTGAGCTTCAAGACAAGTACCACACTCAGGGGTCCCCCCCAATATCCTCAGAAAGAGAGAGAGAGAGCAAAAGAGAGAGAGAAAAGGAGAAAGAAAGATAGAATCCCTGCACTCTCCTATGAAAAGGATGGAGGAGGATGGACAAAAACACATTGTCAGTGGATTTAAAAAGGAGGCTTATGGCCGCTATGAAAAAAGTGCTCTTAGAAGGAGAGAAGAATGAATCTGCCCGCTGATGCACACTCAATGAGATGTACGCTAGTGGAGCCATAGAAAAGGAGCGAGAATTGAAAGGGATGGAATCTGAGGCAAATGACACTCGAGTGTTTTGAAAATAAGTGACAGCTGCACAATAGGACACCAAAACAGACTGCAATCTGCCCACAGATAGATGAAAAGACAGGGACTTGAATAGAAGTACGACCAAATACATACAGCGACACTGTCCATTCATAGCAGAGCTGAATAAATCGACAGCTGTGAAAATGGACATGAAGGGTTAGGTTTGCTCTGATAAACCGAACCGAAACAAAGAGATAACCACAAAGACGTTGTGAAATAATTATGCTTTCTTCATGTAAGCACGAGTGCTTACCACAAGTTTTGGCCTTGAGAAGTTTCATTTACCAGAGACTCCTACAAAATTTATACAACCCAACAAAGATTAAATGCCAATTTAACATGTGGATTGTTGTGAGTCCAGTCAGGGACACTGATATTGTTAGACTTTATTGTAGCTGATTACAAACGTGTCTCAAAACAGTGATGTACCCTTGCATGGACGAGCCATAAACATTCAAAAGAAATGCATGTGTGAATTAATATAATTGCTGTCTCTCCTCATGGAGTTTGATTATATCTGCCTGTGTGTATCCATTTACGTGTGCAGAGAGGTGAGTATCAGAACACACTCCTTTTGTCACTTGCTGTTCACTGCAGAACACAGACACTTTCCATTCTGTCAGTGCAAGCATTGAGCACACTGGCTCCTTCTAAACTCAGCCGCCACTTCATTAAATGACTTCAGACTCTTGGCAGAGTCAGTGGGAAAAGTCTATATTAACTGTGTGTGAGATCCACGGGGTGACCAACAAAGGCCATAGTTGTTCCTCTATGCTGGGTGCTGCTTAGGGGAATTCAGGGGCCTTTCGGGGTAACCCTCCACTGGGCCCTCTGCCCCATTTGCGTCTCATACATGCTCTCGCTTCTTCTTCTTCTCTCTCTCAGACCTCACATACATACAGACAAAAATATATACACAAGGATGCTCAGCAGAGTCACATAAAGCTTTGCTGACCTTTGTCCCACTTTCCAGTATATGGGGCAGATTGTGAGTTACTGTAAATTAGCAGGTATAAGCCTACAGCTAACCACAGTGACGAATATAGTGCACGTGTGTGTGCAAGGGGCAAGTTATCATCATCCAAGACTGAGCCAAGTTAAAGGTTACACTTGGAGTGGAACTGTACTTGTTTAGACTGGAAAATGGTATGAGGGGTGGGGTTTGATGTCTCCTCTCACAGTCCAACATGACAGCTGGCTCATTTGTTTACAGGAGATTTAGATGGAGAGAGGCAGTTTGATGTTACTTACAGGCGAGGATAAGAAGCTGGTGGCTGGATCACACCATTTGTTGCTTAGTCAGATCGAAGAGCTACACTACCAACAGGAGCTATAGCACTGACAGTATAGTAATATTGTGTCTTGTAAAATAAACTGAGGAAAAAAGCTTTGTAAGTAAAATTACATCATAAATTAGAGTTTTCAAAATACAAAGCACAGGTTTGATCAATTATGAGACATTATATTCACCAAAGGTTTTGCTGAGATCTCAGAATGCAGCAACCTCAGCAAACAGCAGAATTACAGCCTCGTGGTTGTATGCCTCTGCCAACCAGCCAAATTCAAGGGAACGGGACATACCTGAGGTCACTGTGACCTTGACCTTTGACCACCAAAATCTAATCAGTTCACCCTTCAATCCATGTGGGCATTTAGGCCAAATTTCATGAAAATCTTTCAAGGTCTTCCTGAGCTATTGCCTTCACAAGAATGAGATGGACATAGAGTCACAGTGACCTTTGCTAACCAATGTTCACCCTGCTTTTTGCTTTGTCCATTCTCTCTGTGCAACAGGACACAACCTCTTCGGTCTGGCAGCCACTGTTTTGGACTGGAATCAGGCAACAGGTCCTCCACAGTTGGCCATATCTGTCACTAGGTGGCAGGAGGGGCTAATTTATGATCTGCACATGCCATGTACACTGGCAGTGTACATGAGGATAACTACAAACTATCTATTGTGTGTTTCAAACTGTAACAGCTATGACCTGGAAGTCCATTTTTACAATATTTTTTGTCAGATGTTAATAGAACACACTCACTGGCTCACCTACACAGAAAAGCTAAAGCCTATAACAATCCATCAGATGTTGCAAGACACAGAAAGCTAAAAGGGCACAAGCCCACTGTATGGTCAATCAGTGGGCTTGACTTGATATTCCAGTTCGTGCAACAGCCATCTTCTCTAGTGACCTTTACCCAATCTGGAATCTGGCATTTATTTATTCTAATTAAGCAGGTTAGGGCCACATGCCTTCACAAATGAAGTCATTCATCTTGAAATGACACGTCAGGGGAGGAAAGGCCAATTACCCTGAGGAAAAAGAGCAATTTCTTCAAAATGAGGAGGGAAAGTCTGTCAAAGAGGTTAACTTTTACATTCACATATGGTTTAATGTGATAAGAAGAAAAACGCCGCACAACTCAATTGCGTTGGCCAGGGCTCAGGTTCGGACATAATATACTATAAGCTTGTCGGGTCTAGGTCAGGTTTGGACGCCACACTCTCAGGTACAGGTTGGAATCGGACAGAAATATGCAGCCCAATTCATGCTCTAGTTGGTTGTATACAATTGTCAATGTTACACATCAAAAAAATAAATAAATAAAAAATTCAGCAATTGAATTGACGTTCATGGCATAGCCACACATAATGGGCCGGGGGGGTGGGGGCGACAGTGCAGTGGGTAGAGCAGTCGTCTCCCAACCGGAAGGTTGGAGGTTCAAATCTCAGTGCCTGCAGTCCACATGTCAGAGTGTCCTTGGGCAAGACACCAATACCAGCCCAGTGAGAGGCATCCTCCACAACCCTGGATAAACACAGTTAGATGGGTAACTCAGATGGTTTCTCCTCCTGTAATTCCTCACACTGGAAGCTCTTTGCATGTTCAGTGTGGTAATGATGATGAGTATGCGTTTTATTTATGATTGCTTGAGAGGGAACGTGGGTGTGTACTGTATGTACAGCTTCAGCTCAGTAATGTGCATAAATGTGTGAGCTGAAGCTGGAGCACAGTCAAGGATACAAGGATCTACATGCCAATCACCGCTATGTCCATTCATAAGTTTTCACACAAGTTCCAAGCTTCCTTTGAATACTCATCACCTGCCACACTCCAGCAAGCATGACAATACAATTCAAATCATCCATGTTGCCAGAACTACAGCATACAAAATGCATCTTTCACTGGAAACGCTTTATCAAGGGAAGTTTACATTAAACTAAAGTACACCACACACAGTCACTACCCTTCAAGTGACTCCCAAGCATCCCAAGCCATTCGCCACATCACACAAAATGAATAAATAGCACCAGACAACAATATGGCTCAGCTCTTTTCAGGCCTTTCACCGATTTCTTTTTTTAATCAGTTGCACCTCTTGCATCTCCTACATATAGTATCTGTATCCTATTGTAGCGTGCCGGGGGTAGTGGGGCGCCAGCGGAGCTCCCGCATGGCCCTATGGACAGAGACTGTGTTGCAGAGTTACTGTTATGTTCACGTTCCATTATGAGGGCAGGACCAGGCCAGCTGAGCCGAGACACCACGACTGAGGGTGGGACTACTGGGCTTTGGCCAACATGTAAATAGCTGTGTGTGTGTTTATGATTGAAAAGCTGCCTATTGGAGTCATATGGTGTATGGAGCAATAAAGCTCATACAAAAATACAATTCTGACTCCAGCTCAATCTGTTGTCTTCAGCCTTTGTTACACTATTGTTAGCTGGCCGATGCATTCAAGCTGTCTTGACTTTTCATATGTTATAAATTGTGCAATTCAATTAAATTTTGTTGCCATGTAAATTGAAAGAAAACCTCCATTTAGTTCAGTCCTCTAACTGAAGCAGACAGATGCTCTTCACATACTGTACAAACATGTCTCCATGAGGTAGTGTGATATTGCTATTGGACTGTACCTTTATCCCTCAGCTTTTCACCCGCATGAGTTTTCTGCTATCTAGTGGTGATGTATGAGAACAGCAGCTGTGTAGCTTTTCACACGTTAAGGTACACAGTAAGTGGCTTGGAGCATTCATAAAACATTTTGCTAAAATATTGTGGTCATGTACTGTCCATTCATCGCTGCAAGTTCCGTCGACTGAATCAAATAATGTCCCTGACACACATCAAAAAAGCAATGTAAATATGTGAATAACATTTTTCACACCTCCTGAGCTATTGATTCAGTCCACTGAAGCATGAGAAAAAATGGGATCTGTATGCCAGAGCGTTATGTTTCTGTAGTCACATTTAGATATAAATGACCACCAGTGTTGTGGAGTGGGGAACTACATGTAGTTAAACTACATTGTACAGCAACTTTCTGGTAGTTCAAATACATTCATAGTTGTGTAGTGACTGAAATACCTAAAATACGTTTGCCATTTTTGGAACTACAAATAATTTTGGGCCATAAAAGGAAAGATTATCCTACTATTGCTTCTCTAACTGCCTGTTTGATAAGAACAGTGATGGGCCCCATTTGTTCAAGCTGGTCATATGGTCTACAAGGTGTAATGTTGCAAAACTGGTGAGTAACGCATTTGTTTATTTGTTTACAAGAAATGTATAATTTTGTTGTGAAAAGCCCAGAAAGGCTGGTGTCAGTACAGTTTCTAAGTAACTTTACCAAACTACATTTCTCTCTACAGTACTTTTGCTGTAGTCTGACTTCTTCCAGTGTGAAGTCATTGATAGTTTGCAAAGCTACCCGTTCAAAGTAGTTTCACCAAACACCCCTGGAGCTACTCTGCCAAAGTCAAAATGCGATGCTTATCATTATTAATGAATGAAAAATGAAAAACAATGATGCATCTTAATAATGTATTGTTTATTATTTCATAGGACTAGGGGGGGTTAAATTACTTTTTACATGGATTTCAAATGTGCCACCCCTCTCTGTGTCCCAGCCTGGCGCCCCTGTCTAAAATTTCCTAAATCCACTCCTTGTTATAATAATTATACAGCTTATACTTGTCTTGATAGTCTATATGTGCTTGAATACACATTTTGAGAGGGAATACCACCTGCTTATCACACTGCTCAATCTGTTGTGCTGCTGACTTAATTTTACAGAACTTTTCCTGAACACCAGAGGTCAGAGTTTCACCATCTATGAACTAAACCCTGAATCATTTCTCTCCTACAGTGGAGTGAACAAACAAGTACAAACAGCAGAAACAAAATCCACAGAACTCAAGGGGATGTTTAATCAAATACAGAAAAATATGAGTTATTTATCCAGCTTTAATATTTTTATTATAACAAATAAAGGGCATTATTCTTATTTGATTATAGTATCAACTCTTGTGTTAAACAATTTTCAAAATGAATTTAAGATAATATGATTTTCTGAAAAGAAAGTGCAGTTCTGCAGAGCATCTTTGTGTGTGTGTGTATACATATCAGTGTCTGACTGTACCTGGATCTACTGTACCGGATGTGAAGATCATTTGTAAGATAAGTTTAAGTATAAAAAAAAAAAGAGCTCTTCAAGAGAAGTGACACTGTTTACCACTCCAAGCAAAAAAAAAAAAAAAACTGGTCTACCCAGCAGACTTTATGATGTAACAACTTGAGTGTACCTTTGGGAAATACACCGACATACACATTCAGGGAAATTTTCAGTACCAAAGCACTGCAATGTCAGCAACTAATATACCGATCAGAAAACATGGCACAACAGCTGTAATGTATGACTAGCAACTACCAAAAAAAAAACTAAATGTTCTGCGTCACTGATCACCACATGACAAGCCTCAGTGAGCAGACAAAGCACACTTTGTGCCTCTTAATAATGCAAATGAAATGTGAACTAGTGTAAACAAAGTCTGCAGCAAAAAAGGTTGTGCTATAGCCTATACATTGGAGATTTATGAAGAAAACAACACGACCTGATATTTCTTTGGATTAGCATTCATGAAGTAAAACTAGCACTAGTAACTGCTGAGTTGAGGTCACCTCCATTTTTCCAGTTTTTTAATTGGACGTTTAAAACAGCTCAAGTCCAGCGAATAACACAAAGCAAAGAAGTAAACTGGCAAATTTAAAACAACCAAACAAAAAGTCATCAAAAACTAAAAATATTTGTACATTTTCTATAAAACAAGCCATTTCGGGGATCATGTATTAGGTTAATTCACAGTGCATCTATTCTGCAGCAGTAGAAATAAATGAAGCCTTGAAACTTGATGCAAATAACTTGGTGTTCCAACTTTAGTTGATTACTTACAACAATAGATTCTATGTGTACAAAGGCAGTGTTGGAAAAGGATCTGTTACCACACCCTCTACAGCGTTGTTTGGAAAACACCATTAACAAAGAAAGTCAGACCTTTTCAGGGTTTCGTCCTATAGCAGGACAATGACCCAGAAAACACCTCAAGACAGCCGGCTTCAGATGCTGGAATGGCAGCACAGTATCCAGACGTTCCAGGTGCAGAGTGAGAGCAAAGCAGCTGTACAAGTGCAACACATCTGTAGGAACCTCTGCAACAGTTCTGTCTGTCCAAACAATATTTGATGTAGAAAGAATGCCACAAGTGTGTTGAATTACACTAATAACATCTGGAAACAACAGAGGTGACCCCAAACTTAGTATGCACACTTAATGTGTATAAAATGGTTGAAATTTGTTTTTGGTAGTATTTGTGCTCTTTTTATGCAATGTAATAAAAAGATAAATGCATAATAATAGTACAATCCTATCTTTACCGTTGAAACTTTAAATGTAACCAAAACAACAAAAAGCACAGAGACAGCAGGAACTGACTATACAAACAGCTGTAGTATAACATGCAAACTGCTCATCTGACAGGATGCTTTAATGACTAGCCCATGTAAATTCTCTTCTACAGTATGTAAGCTGGAATAATCAGAATTGCTAAGCAGGATGCTTTCCCTTCAGAGCAGCTGCAGAGACTCATAACTGATCTGAGTTTAGTTCTATTATAATAGATGCATCCAGCCTCACCTGAAACACTGGAGATGCACCTGTTCCCTCATCAGCCTGCTCTGCTTCTCTTGCCTGATGCTGTTTCCTACATTACATACAAAATAATTCATTTCCACTGGGTTTCAAGTCTATCCACTATCCGTAATGATGAGTGATTGTGATTATGGTGACACTACTGTCTAACAGTGAAGTTACTGTTTTTCCCAATAAATATTCGCCAAAATCATACAAAAGTGCATTTTTCCACATAGAGTGTTGTAGTACAATCAGCAGATGGCCATTAATATGTGAAGTGATTTTGGTGACACTATATATATATGAGTGAAGTTACAGAAATTAAAATTCCCTCAAATTATGAAAACACATTTTTTCCCCTAAGTAAGGGTTGTATTATAACCAGCAGACAACCACTGAGGTGTGAAGTAATTTTGGTAACACTACACTAGGTAAGAGTAAAGTTATTGAATATTTTTGTAGTAGGCTGACCTTTTTTCAGTGTTGCACTTTGTAGACGGTCCCTGCGCACTGGTCTCACAGCCGCTGCACATTAAGACCAGTGTAATTTGTTTGGAGCAGAGGACGGCTCACGTTACATGAGCTTGTAGCTTGTTGTCTACATTACTACGAATCAAAAGAGGCATCGTCTGTATTTTACCAATGTTTCACTATGAAACTTTGACTCTGTGATGTTATAACAGCCATTATAATGTACCGTTATCAGCCCACTGACTGACAGCTGTCGCCTCCTCCATGTCTGGGAGCAAATATGACATTTGCACATAATGTGAGCTTTAGATCCCCCCCTCCCTTTCAGTAGGGCAGGCACAAGGTAATGATCTGATATGACTTCACTCCAAAGGCAATGCACATAGGTTCGCTCAAATATTGAAGGGGGCATTTCTGTCTTCCCAAAATATTGGTAGGGACATGTCCCTCTCGTCCATGCAAAACTACACCCTTGGCCTTCTCCCACTGCCACTGGACTGAAAATATGCGAGTATTCACTGCTGTCAGTATTATGTGTATTAAGCAAGGCTCCATACACAACCCCACATCCTACACTTGGCGAGGCTGAGCACTACTGTAGCAAGAGAAAGCTACAGCTTTAGTTCGGTTTGATTGCCAAGATTCTGTTTTTGGAGGAAATGTTTGGAGTAAAAATAAGTCACGAGCTTTAGATTTAGATGATGAACAGAGCATTCCTCTAACACACTGACCTCTAAAACTGAAACTGGTTTGGTGCTTCCAGGCATGTGATACCACAAAACTAGTCATTTCTACCCACAAAGCTGATACTCAAGCAACCCGCTGTTCAATGCAGAACCATATAATCATGTATATAATGTAATTTTTCAGTAGTGTTTAAACTGCTGCTTATCACAGTTTTAACACAGTGAATTTGTCTTTTGTACTTAGGATATAGCTGCCTGGTCACTCACACACACACACACACATCATATCAAATGCAGAAATATGTTGGTGGCATGATTAAACACATTTCTGCTTTCTTCCACTATATGAGGTCATGTAGTTTTTATTTATTTATTATTAGCTTTCTTCTGTCTAGCTTAGCAATGTTTCCTCATTTGTGTCTGGTAAAATTCTGTATTTATGTTACATTCAACTGCCATAAGTTGATTTAAAGTTCATTGTCATTCCCTTCAAAAAAAAACTACAGTGTCTCCTCAGCACAACTGCACTGTGCATTTGAAGTGATATATGTGAGTGAAACTACCACAATTTGACTGTCCCTGCTCGCTTGTTTGTGTTTAGGTACTGCGACGGGAAGTGATGACGTCAGCATGTTTCATGTAAAGCACTCAGGTGGTTATCTGTGAGGGCAGCTTTACAGGAAAACAAACAATTCTCATCTCCTTATTTTGAGTTTACTGACAAGCACGTTTGTTTTGCTTTCATTTTTTTTTTATTTTTGGGATGAACTCTCACGGCGGTAAAAATCTCACAGTAAATCAATAAGCATAGTATGATCACGTATCAAAACATAATTCGCTGAAAGGCACTTCTATTTAAGTAACATACAAAAAAAGCCTTGAGAGCTCAGCTGTTGTTATAAGAATGAACATCCACTGGGGAGCACATGAGCCTGTCAGATGTGTGATGGTTGATCGTGACGTATGGGGACTTATTAGACATCTGTCAGAACGACAAATCTGATGAAACTAAGCGTCACATAATGAATGAGTTGCATTGTCAGTTTGTTCCCTCAAATTAATTCAAAAATTTGATTTTACTTGATTTGATTTGATTTGATTTCAGTATCTAGACAGAAATGTTTAATGTGGTATTTACCTCTTTGATAATTGGGCATATCAACAAAATGCATTGTTGCAGTATTTTTTAAAATTTTCTTCCCATCGGTTTTACTCTCAGTGGAGTTTAGAGTAAAGAGTTTAATGATATTTAGTGTTACTTCCTAGCCACATTTGTTCTCTTCAGAGTATTTATCCAAAATGACTTAAATACAATTGTAGTTTAAGCTCAGTTTACAGTTTAATCCTACTGCAAAAGTATCAATTTGCATCCAAAACAATATAAAAGTCAAACACTGCCAGTAACCGTGCCAAAAATACCACTAAGTGTTTTACAGCCTGAGGACTTGGGGAAGTGACTAAATACCACCTGTTAAGCTGAAAGCTGCTTGTCTAACAGTGACAGAGAAAAATGACTGTAGAAGATATAGAGATATGACAGAGATAGAGATACACTAACAAAGAATATGGTGCAATCAGTAAACCTAGCAGACTGTCCAAACCACGATTATATAGTACTTAAAAAAAAAAGTGCCACATTTCCAGAGAAGTTATAACAAAGAAAGTCATGACTGCATGTATAAAACCACGCCCCCAGCACGACCAGCACCCTCCCCAACCCCTCCACCAGACTTATGTCTCTGCAAAACGTCAGCCGATTCAGTCGCTCTACTATTCTGACAGGAAGCTATTCTCTCCCCCTTCTTCCTCAAGCCCTCCTTCAGCTGAGGTGGGCGTGCTGAGGGAACACAGCATGCAGATGTTGGCGTTCCACTGTGAAAGTTGTGCCCACATCCGTTCAGAATGAAGACCTTTGCAGCCTGTAACAGGCTGTTTAGACTAACAGTAAAACAGCAGGCAACAAAATATGGCACATCTACAGCGCAGTACACGTTCAGCACCACTGGAGGTTGGAGGCAACAACAGTAATGGCTTACTTGAGCTCAGCAGAAAGTGATAGTCTAGTGAGTGAGTGAGTAAGTGGGAAAGAAAAAAAATTTCCAGTACTTGCAAATCAAAACTTTTATAAATAGCTGACAGTGTCATTAACACACTTTTAAAAGTGTGTTATACATTATAAGGAGCTTTTAAAACATAAGTGAACACTTTAACACTAACCCTTTCTCCTGTCAGTGTCTACCTGTGGAGTACATGGATTTTCACATTTTCTTGTCTGGCACTTAAAAGCAGGCCAAGTCATTCTTGATGCCTAGCTACACTTATCACCACTGACACATTCAGATGTGAAGCTGCCTAATAACAGGCCTGTCTCATCCAGGCACTTGGTAAATGCTGAGTGATTTTCAATGAACTCTGCTCCATCATTAGCCTGTTCATTGAAATCACTCAGAAAATCATCTCAAGACTTGTTAGGTTTAAACAAGTTTCTCTCTATAGCCCTAAAACACATAATCGTTACCTTGTAAAGACATTTATAAAAAGCAGACTGACACTGGGGGCACCACAAACTGGCAGGAAAACTAAGTTTTTTTGGTAATGAAAGGCTCCTAGGCCTCTGAAATTGGAACACCACCGCACCCTTTAAACTCTCTCGAATTAAATTAGTCTCATCGACTGATAAACTGTTTCAAGATGCCTGTCAAACACACTATAGTCCTTAAGCAACCCAGTCTACCTGAGACTACCGTGTCTCTGGTACTGAAACAGGAGTTTCACTTTTTTCTGTACAGTGGCGTCGCCATCCGTAATATTGAGAATATCCTCTAAGGTTATAGAATGTTACGCACTCTTTATTTCTTTCCTAATAAAAACAGCCTTCACCTTTTCCTGCTACCCATATTACACTACGTGACAGCTGTTTTACACCAGCGCTGCTACTACGAGTCACGAGAACACACAGAAACGCTGGGCGCGCGCACAGTGCTCGCAAACACACAGAACGGATTAAAAACTGCGAACAAACAAAACTTTCTCACCTGTTTTGGCACCGTTCACTCACTTGGCTGCAGCACCGTCGGGTCCTTTGTAGTAAATACACGAAGATAAGCTTTATAACAACGTGTAAGAGTTGTTTACAATGTTTCGCCGTGAACTCCGATTGGTCTGAGCGGAGAATAGTCGACGCCCCAAACCTCGGTCAATGGGCCGAGTCTCAAATGTTGTTTCCTGAATTCGCTGCCTTCCTGTAGACTGAAAGCACGGGGAAGGAGGCATATGAGAGGCCCCATGAGACACATATCATATTCAGTCATACGCACAACATCATGCAATTATACGATAATGATAGTGTTAAAATTATGGAACAGACTTAAAGGCTTAAAAATCAAGGGATGTCAAGTGCAGCCAAGGAACCCCCCCAATATGAGAGGAGCCATGAAACATAAGCCATACTCAGTCCTGCATACAACTTCATAATCTCACATGTCCACTACTATATTCTTCCAACAGTACTCTTATATGCACCACCATAGGCCTACCCTTTCACAGACAGCACCATATATTCTCATACTCACACACTTGCATGGCATATATTATATTCTTGCATAACAGTTTATATAAGAGGGAATACTTGTATATGTAATAAGTTATGATAGAAGTGAGTTTAATAATGAATGTGAAACACAATGATAGCATATGTAAGAGATGGTCTGTGTGAATGAGAATAGTCATGTGTAAAGCAACAGTATTATAGTGAATGTGAGACAGAATAATTGTCTGTGTGAGAGAGTTTTACTGAAACAGAAGAGAGTTTGCTGCAAAAAAAATAAAACTGAATTCTCAGTTCCTCATTGCCTTATCTTCATACACAAGGGGTCTGGCCTGCCTTTCCAATCATGAGGAGAACATGATGGACAAGGGGTGACTCAGTGAAGCTGTTCAAGTACAACTCATTATTCATGTGTAGCATGGACATTGGGTAATGTCTTTTTTTTAATTGTCTTTACTTGGAGTAATTGGGTATCATGCAAATGGTTGATATGCTTTTATAATGCTGGTTTAATTGATGATCAGGACCTCATTTCAGCCATGCAGCTGAAACTCAGAGACCTCCAGTCAGCTAAGCTCGCTAACAGCTGGCTCACACCCGACACTTCCACCTGTGGCCGGGTTTCAGGACACACAGTAGCTTTTACTGTGCCAGAATTCAAAAATAAATCCCTGGATGGCCACGGACAGTTCGGTGCTGTTCTGCAAGATGTGCCTCTACGTCGTACTGACACACTGAGCTCGTGCAAAGGTAAGTTAGCCTTAGCTGAGGTTAAGGGCTCAGTATTATTATCAGGACACTTATCAACACTTGAGAGCATGAATTTAGTTTATCTAACAGAATGTTTCAGTTACTCACTTTTGTCATTAAGTTTGTGAAAAATTCAGCTGCTACAAGGCAGAAAACTACACCATAGTGAGATAATGTTTTCATGTTGTGCCAAAATATGTGATTATACACAAAAATAGTTTGTACAGTTCGTTCTTATGACATATTTTGCCTTATGACTTGTGCTTGTCTCTTGCCTTAGGCAGTGGCAGAGGGTGTTTGATAAGAAGCTTCTTCAAACTACTATACAGCAACATAGAGGGTGCATGAGCAGAAAGGAAGAACACCTGGAGAGGAGTTAGCAGGTGTTCCTTCATGGACCTGTTGGCCAGCACCACCTTTGAGGCAGCTGCCACTGTCACCTGTGAGCACACCTGCCTAAAATCTGGCATATACATTCATCATTACCCCAGTAACTGGTACAAATATTCGCAAGAACTGTCCATTCAGATCAGGCTGAAACGGAACTATTTTTCTTTCACTTTTTGCATTCTTATTTTATTTGTATTGTCTTAGGCCAGTCATTTAAAAATATATTATGAAAACTGAACATAATGCAGCCTTCTGCCTTAAATACTTTGACCTCTCATGAGTAGCCACAAATTCTGCAGATAGTTGTAGCCTTTAGAATCCCAGTACTCATCTCCTTTATGCTGCTGCACATAAACTGGAGAGATGTATTCTTTATAGAGGAAAACTTGTTCGAATACATTTTTATTTGGATATCACCTACAGGCCAGTGTCCAGAAATGACCCTATTTTGCTGTATGCTGCAAACAGGAGATCAGCCCTTAAAGTTTTCTATTAACTAATAGTTAAGTTTGTAGTTTTTGCAGAAATGTGGCAGCAGGGAACATAAAAAATGTAAATAAGAAATGAATCAATTCACAAACTCACAGAGATATGTTAAAGATAATACATGACAGCAATTTGTGGTTTTGTCCTTTTCAGAGTTCAATCTTTAGCAGTTCTGTTTATATGAGAGTGATATAATCTAGATTAATTACTCCCAGTACTGGACAGACTATAGCAATATAACCATAAAGATTTTTTTAATTCAAATGTAGTTTATTCTTTTCAGAGAGAGTTCCTTAATGTAATAACTCTACTGAGATTATTCCTAACCAAAAAAGGTGGTTGCATGTTGGCAATCACACCCTTTGACTGCTCTGCTTTCATGGTCATCCAGCCCCTTGGGGTGAAGCTCAAAGTGAAGCAGGTGGGCAGCAGCATGGTGTCCTGGACTATGGACTATTTAATTGACAGATAGTCCAGTTTGCCCTCCTCCAAGGCATTGTAGTAGACACTGCAGTAGAAATGCTGTAGAATAGAAAGGGGGCTCGCTGGGAGCCACACCATCATCTTTCATTTGCACTCTCCAAACAGCAGGCTTCAAATTCTACACAAATTCATGTCATCTCCAGAGGTTTCCTTTGCTTTTCTGTATGCTTTTTGTCAGTTTGTTCTTTTGGATGGCTCTTTTGTTGTACCTGCACTTGAAAATTACAACTATGGGTGGCCGTGTATCAGCACATGAGGTGACGAAGAATACATAGTGGGGACCAGTATCTGGTTCCCACAAGGAAGGCCATGTTCCCAAAATGCATGTGTGTAAACAGGTTTTGGTCCCCACAGTGTCAGCTATGCCAGGTGCACACAGACACACGTACACAACAGAACAGAAACTGCTGTGATTAGTTTGAATGCAGCTCCAGGTAAGGACTGACCTGACACGCACTGTTAGCTAACATTCAGAGTAAAACCCAACTCCTTGCTGTGCTTTAGCGAAGGGGACTGTGTTGGTGGGTGGTATGAGGGGTTACAGGGGGAGTGTTCTAGGCGTATACAATACGGCCACATTGTGAAGAGTTGAGGTGAGTGGATTCATTCGTATTTCTAGCGCAGTAGTTTCCATTGTGTTTTGGTTAGCCATGCTGCTAATGTAGCCAACTACATTAGCACCAGTTTCTACCACCAGTTGTTGGCATTGATAGATAAAAAAAAAATCAGTTTAACTTCTAATAGCTTAACTAATGAAAATGCATAGCATATTTTTATGGTACCTTTGTAAGTGTGGTCCCCAAATTCAAGAGTGAATAGCAATGAATGCTCATCCTAACAAGGTAAATAGAAGAGTCCTCTTCCCATAGGGATCCACATTTCAACCACCCCCCATATTTGATTGGTCAAGGCAGTGCCTTTGCCAGATGATATCACCATCCAGTGTGGCAAAAGCTGAATCAGATCCAACTTTTTCACTGCATGGGGTTGTGTCATTTTGCCGGAGCTCCCTACGGTGCTGGTGCTGGCTGTGGAAAATGCAGTCCTTCATAGAAATGATTGGAGAGGGCTGTGTTTTTTCACATCTTTGAAACTTAGTCTGAATGCAGGCTTAGTTCACAATAGTTGTAGCAGGTCACTGGATGAGTGTGAGATGCCAACAAATATCATAAATGTTTTCATAGTTGTACAGTCCAGTAATCTGAGCATTACCTAAACTGTGTTGTAAGCAGATTACATACTTTTATACACTTCAGTAAATTCTGTCAATTTTTTTACCGCTGTGAAGGAGGTTATGTTTTAGGTCCCGTGTGTGTGTGTGTGTGTGTGTGTGTGTGTGTGTGTGTTTTGTTTAGGATTACAGACAAACGGCTGGATGGATCATCAGCATACTTGGTACCAACATTGGCAGGGACCAACCCTAGAAGTGAATAGAAAAAGGTCAAGGTCACAAAAAATAAGGGGAAAAAAAATCACGGACAAAAAAATCATATCTCCATTAAAAGTTATCAAAATCTTTCCTTTTTTTTAAAGTTGACACATACAGTATGTAGGATGGCTGTTATGGTTTGTGATCTTGCGTCGTGTTTGGTGCTTTTATTTTGGTTAGTTTCCTGGCTTGTATCACCTCACCTGTCCCAGCTTTACCCCAGTGCACAAACACCACTCATCGCCTTCACCTGTTGCTCATTATCCTCTGTTCCCATATATACTCCTTCTTTCCCTCAGTCTCTTGCTGGTTCATTCTTTGTTCACCACACCCTGCCAGTTTGTGTACTTGCTATCACTTACCGATGGCCGTACCAGGTCCCATGAAGCTTTGAACCCCTTTGTACCATTGTATTGAAAACTGGTTCACTACTCGAAGCTTCATTCACTGAGCACATGGGTGACATCTGCTGGTGCAGTGGTTGTTGTGCAGCCTGGCAAAGGTGATGCTGACACACTTTGTGTGTGCACTGAGTTTTGTTGTAATGTGGAAATTACTTAAATAAAGCTGAAATCTAACTTCATTTTACATGTGTCTGTTTTTCTTACTTGCCTTATAAAGAATCTGAAATGACATGTTAGAATATGAAATGGATTTATAATTATTCATCCCAAATTACACACTGGACAGAGCAAATGTTTGCAGGGTTCAATGAGGCTGTGGATGTAATTAATGTTCTGACAATATAATATAATATGTGTTCTGATTGTGCTTGATGTACACTGGGTGTGCTTGTGTGACTCAGGCATTTTTATTCAAAAATAATAGTCTCCAAAGTGGATGGTTTTAGACAATTTCACTTTTTGAGACAACTTCCCCAGCTTTGGGGAAGACCTTTTCACAAGGTACAGAAGATGCTGGTGTCGCCAGGAACTGTTTGGCCAGGTTGAACAGTGTGGGTACAGTGAGGGGTCCTGTGATCTGTCCAGAGGAGGAACAGGCAGATATCGCTGAACCTCCACAATGAAATCTGCATTAGTGTTCTGAGATTTTCTGTCTTCTTCTGCATCTTTGTCAAGAAGCTTCCACAGGTCAATACCTGAAAATACAACATTACATGACATTTATAAAGCATTTAATTACATACAAATAAATATATAACTACAAATGTGATTAATGGTGTACCCGTGGAAGCGGCAGCAGGTTCTGGCTGTACCAGTGTTGATGCTACGTCATCATGAGGTGTGTTTCGGTTTAAGGCAGCACACTCTGACTTCAAGCGGTGCACAGCTGCATCAGTGTTCGCTGGATTGTGAAAACCAAGTGTTATAATTATAAACCATGTTTAGCTTGTGTGACAGAGTGGCTCTGTCACTGATTACATGCACACATCTCTCCGCTGCGTCAGCAGCACACACACACTCTCACACACACTACACTCACTTACCTGACAGCCACGTCATCCTGGTAGCATTAACAGGCATTGATGACGTGTTGTTATCCATCAGCTGCTGAGGACAGCGCAAACACTGCACCTATGAAATCACAATGAGATCAGTGTGTGATTTATGAATAACAGACTTGACAATAAGGCTTGAATCTTGGAAATATAATTTACCTTATTCGGTGGCACTATTTCAAAACGTTCCCACACTTGTAACCATTTCCTTGATGGCTCCATAGTGAGGCAATCTAACATGTGTTGACAAGAGGTAGGACAGAGTGCCGTTTCCATCCATCTTAAATACATCTTTATGGTGCTAATATTTCAAAGCTCCACCTATCGAACCAAACCAGTCATCTGATTCAATCTGAATGAAACAGAAGTGGGTCGAACGTCATCAGTCACGTGGTTTTTCCTGATTTGAAGCAAGCTCTGGCACAGTGCTTCAGAAACATATCCTTTCGATTTTGAAGCAAGCTTCGGAGCCTTGGTATCAGAGGGAGCATCACTGCTATCACTCCTCACCTCACCCTGTATTTCTGTATCTAAGTTCTTTATCTGTCTCACATTGGTTTCCTGTAGTGATGTGCAAATGAAGCAATGAACCAGTATTGAAGCACTTCATCAATTGTACCAAACATGGGCTCATTCATTCAAAGCTTCATTTCAGTGACATCTAGTGGTGAAATAGGAGACAGCAAAACAATGTTTAATTATGTGATGGGTGTAACTAGGCTTTGTGTGAATGATGTAAATGCATTTATGTAAAGACTGATTGATCGGTCAATTGATTCTATAAACATATGTAGTGTAGTAGCAGTAGGAGAAGGCCTCCTTGGGGAAACAGAGGATGTGCTAGGATGGTAGGATGTGCTCATGTAACTGGGGCAGGGTGTGATTATATACATGAGATGGAGATTCAAAGATTTTTATTGAGAAACAATATTTTTTCCACTGTTTTTGGATTGAGCCGGTGTCTTTTCTTGCTGACAACTTCTCCAGCTTTCGAAAACACATATTCACATGGCACTGATGAGGCTGGTGTACATAGGTATTGCTTTGCTAGTGAAAACAAACGTGGGTAAACATTTTTGTGCTCATTCCAGTAGGTCAGAGGATCTTCACATCTTTCCAAGGGAGGATCTGTCATGTATATAGTGCTTTTATGCGCCTAAGAACCTGCTGAAGTGTGTGCAGCAAGGTCTCGCATTATGAAGCAGTATCAACTGCTTGAACCAGTCAAATCAAATTTTATTTGTATAGCGCCAAATCACAACAAAAGTCATCTCAGGACACTTAACAAAGTAAGAACCTACTATTATCACTATTATTACATAGGGAAAACCCAACAAATCCCCCTTGAGCAAGCACTTGGCGACAGTGGGGAGGAAAAACTCCCTTTAACGGAAGAAACCTCCGACAGACCCCGGCTCTTGGTGGGCGGCCTTCTGCCTCGACCGGTTGGGGTGAGTGGATAAAGGAGAGACAAAAGAAGAAAAGCAACAAGACACAACAATCAAACACTGATCAGGTCGATGTGGCCGGTGACTGCT
>NW_018127939.1:241938-245143 GCF_001952655.1 Monopterus albus
AAGAGTTACAGTAGTCCAGCCTGAAAGTAACAAATGCATGGACCAGTTTTTCAGCATCACTTTGAGACGGGATGCTCCTGATTTTTACAATATTGCGCAGGTGAAAGAAGGCAAATCTAGAGACTTGGTTTATATGATTTAAAGGACATATTCTGATCAAAAATGACTCCAAGGTTCCTCACAGTAGTACTGGAGGCAAGAGCTATGTCATTGTTAGGGTGATTTTCATTTTTAGATAGTTAGTCTTTTCTTTTCAATTTATGAGAACACGTTCAACATCATCTAAAGTAATTATATGATTAGACAGCAGATTTCTAAGGTTTTCAGGCCCAAGCACAATGACTTCGGTTTTGTCAGAGTTTAGAAGTAAACCAGTCACAGAATTCACTCAGGGGACTGAAGCAGTTTCTGCTTCGTATGTCATCGGTCATGTGTCTTTTTCCACACCAAAGCAAGCTTTGAAGCAGTGGTTCAAGGAAAATGCCTCTTTGAGTTTGAAGCTTGTATTGGAGCATCAGTGTCAGACAGCCATCACTAGTTTCCTGTCCTGATTTCTTTGGGTTTGTTCCTTTATGTTTTGGGATTTATCTGTCAGTAGTTCCTTGGTTGGTTTCTCTGGTTTGGTTTTAGTTCTTTTACCTTGCTCCCTGATCAAACTGTTTAGTTAAGCTTTGGTGTTCTTTGTTTCTCTCAGTCAGGTTGAGCCCCTGTATTTTTCTTTTAGTTTCTTGTCCAGTATTATTTACTGAACTCCTACTTGAACCTTCCCTTGGCTCGTGTGTCTGCACTTTGGGTCCTAGTCAGTGAGCTGTAACGGTGGCAATGTCTGTCACCAGACCAAATTTCATCTGGATCTGATCCAGATTCCAGATCAGACAGCCATTTAAAGTTAACATGGACAACCCCATATTCTGCCATAACCTGGTCTGTAATGAAGATAAAACCCTGAAATGTTCAGGGTTTTATAAGATATACAGTATAACTGCCTAACATACCCTAAAAGATGATCCGGATCCAATCTGAATCAAGGACACACTGTGTGCTGTTCTGGATCTTGTTTTTCATAAGGGACCAATTGCCGTCAGCGAATGTTGTGCCTTGGCAGAGGTACATGCACTCTCTGAGTGCTCTTGTTAAATATTTTCTTTTCTCCTTGAACAGCTTTTTCACTTGGCGGTTGAAGAGTTTTGTGCCAAAAGTGACTGCAACCTATAAAATATTTCAATTATTTTGTGCATTGTGAATGTATGTTACCCTATGAAAAGTATTCAATTTTAATTTTACATTCTCTGCAAAATTAAAGTTGCTACACAGCCCCCAAAGTGCTACATACAGGCAGTGTGAATAATAGCATAATGCATGTTCATTGGTGTTACCCAGTTTCTCTGCAGAAGAAACACTAATGGCAACTCTGACAAGTCTGTGTATAGCTTCCTGTTTTCATTTAAATAGAAGCTATGCATCATGCCTGCTCCCTTTTTCCTCTACCTCTGATTTCTGGATGAGCTGCACTGGCATGTCTGACTGCCTCAGCTGCTCTCAATTCATAATCAGCTATGTCCTATCTGAACAGCATGCAAGTCTCAGCCTGTAGCCAGTTCGTTCTACTCGCCTGTAGATTCTTTGTTGGCCATTATTACCTCATAGCCTGTCTTTTGACTTCTAGCCATTCCTCCCTTAGTGTTCTTTTCGCTTTGGTAGTGTATTTACTCTGCTTTCCCGTGAACGACTTCCTTTTCGATTCATGTGGCTGTTGCTCCACCTTGCAGCAGTGTCTCCTGTCCCGGCTTCACTTCTCACCTGGCTGTGCCCATCCTGGTCGAAACGTCTCCTGTCCCGGCTTCACTTCTCACCTGGCTGTATTCCTCTTGGCAGCAGTGTCTCGCCCGCCAGCTCTACACCTCACCTTATCAGCCCAGTGACATACATCTCAGAGACTCTGTTCCTGGCTCCAACTCCACTTCTAGAGTCCACCTTACCTACTGTATATTCCAGACTCGGGGTTTGCCGACCCTAACACTATAAAAATAGAAATAGGATGTTTTCAAAAAACAGTACGCAAATCACAAAAGATGATGCATAAAAAAATAACTATTTTACCTTCATGGTTTTGATCTTCGGCTCTAACTATTCAAAGTGGAAGCAACCAATTTTTTGTGGGTTTGCTTAATCATTGTGCTTAAACCATAGGCCCTCCTGGGGGTGAGACTATGAGATAGTAGTAATTAAGTAAAATAAGTGAATGGAAATGTAGATATGATTTTTGTTCTTTCTTAAATGTAATGTTTAGAAAATATTATTCTGAAGGTTAATTACTGTATTTGTAGATTTCAGATGGACTGTATTTTTTATGTAGCGCTTTCTCACAGTGTGTTGCACTGGCCAAAGCACTTTACAGGAGATCATACACCATTCACGACAAGGCTGCCACGCACTGGCGCTAGTCAAGCCACCGGGAGCAATTCAGGGTTCAGTGTCTTGCTCAGGGATACTTAGGCATGTGGGGAGACCGGGAGTCGAACCACCAACTTGCTGGTCAGGAGACGACTGCCCTACCTCATGAGCCACAGCCACCCCCCAGATAACAGTTTTCCTGTGAAGAGAATAAGTCAGGGACAATACAAACAAAAAATAAATGTACTCGTATGTGAGAAGCATTTAAATACAACATAACCTTGATCATGAGCCTTAAAGACAGAATCCACTGAAAATGTAGTCATTTTTAGCCTGAACCGTATTTCCAATTATTTTTTCATCATGGACATGGATTCTGACAGAATTCTCATTAACGGCTCATTAAAGCATTCTGATATCAACTGACTCTGACACTGAGCAGATAAGGAGAACTTCCCAAGGCAAACACAAATACACATACAGTATATAAGCTAGGCAAAGTCAGTCTTGCTAGCTGCTAATTGGACAGCAGTGAATCATTGAAGTTAGTTGCTTTAGTTTTTACTCAAATGGAAATAAAAATCAAATAAACCCCAGTTTGACTTCGGATACTATAGGCTCTATTCCATTATAAAGCCTCATCCGGTTCTTTCAAACCAGGAACTCAGAGGGACGACTCAGACCACTTGATTATATAAAAATATAACCGTGCTGGTTTATTCAAAGAGGCACAGGCAAGAATTAACACTTCAAGTCCAGAGATCTTCCAACCCCCAGGCTGCCCAAGCAGCCCGGAAGCAGAAAAGACCCC
>NW_018127939.1:245318-262300 GCF_001952655.1 Monopterus albus
AGACATCCTGGCTACACTAACATCTTCTAATACAACAGATCTCTAATCCATATCTATCTATCTAAGAAATTACCTAACAATACATTTAATAATTGAGCAAATTAAAATTGAAGTTCCTGCTAAGTTGAATGAAATATTAGCTTGTAGTGGTTGTGTTACTACTTATTGTGACTCAAACAGTCAATGGCTATCAAAAAGGCTTTAAAAACAATAACAGTGCAGTACATTCATATAATACATGTTTCATACAAGTAGAAAAATTTCCACTTTAACCTAGTCCATACAGTAATAAGTTTGATTTCAATACTTTGATTACAATTTGCTGATACTTACTCTTACTTACAGTAATAACTTTGAATGCAGGGCTTTAGCTGTGATGTACTTTTGCATAAATGTGCTGATACTGAGCACTTCCTCCACCACTGAACAGACCTGTGCATGATGACCATTAAATGTTCCTCTGCAGGAGCCACCTAACAGTCCGACCCAACGTGCCTGAATGATAGGAGAGGGTGTGGTGTGGGTATGTATGCAGGGAGGTCAGAGGCCATATGAGGCCCAGAAAAAAACCCACTGTTGTCTGCCCCTGGTTACTAACTTTGTGTGCTTTTGGCCTAATTAGCACAGTGCCAAGTGCTTAATCCCCATCTAAGTCATTAATCTATGAGACAAACAGTTTTGCTCAGACTGAAGGCAATTAAGAGTGATCCCTGACATGGAGCATAATGTGCTCCTATAACCTGAGCTTCACTGTCACGTCAATTCTTTACTTTGCGTTTAGCAACTCAAATGTGCATATACACTGTAATACACATAGACTATATAGCAGTCAAGATTGACAAAATGAACACAGTGTTCTCAGCAGAACTGCAATCCCAGATTAATGATGGCTTTTCTTTCCACTCCACTTCCATCACAGTACATTCTATTCTTTAATTTGTTCCTACTTTTCTCATTCTCAATTGTAGTCATGCCTGACATTCGACACTATTAAATTTAACTGCCTGGATATTACAGCCAGCCATGAGCAGGTGTATCTGTTCTCTGGGAACCTATGTCTTGGAGTGACTGTGTGACATTTGTGATTTACAGTTAAAGCCAGTGAGACAGACTAGAGGCAGCTCTGGTCGCCTCACCTTATTTAATTCTTGTTGTCATTACCAAGTAATATCGATCAGTCTCACCTCAGTACCTTGATTGCAGTCCATAAGCATCAGCTCTGTCCTTTGGACAGACATTGGTATCATAGCAGTTATTGGCTTGGAAAAGGAGTTATATGGACAATAAAGAAATGCTGCCAAACACAGAGATACATTCACTTTGTGGCAACAGATGGAGAGTGTACTCTATAGAATAAAGGTATCATTTTATTGAATGCTTTTACTGGCCTAATCATATTACATACAAAATGTGTTTGTTTTTTCATGGACCAGAGTATTTCATTGTTTCTGTGTGTGAACATACAGTATATTAATCAAAGTCACCTATTCATGGTGTGCCCACCAAGGACACAAGCATGCTAAATGAGGGAGAACAGAAAATCCATCATTTCTAATCTCTGTGGATCTGATGTAAAGTCCAACAACTGCAGTCATTGCTCTTTTGTAATATCACATTGGATACAGTGTAAATTTGCAAGCTGAGAGTGTGTTACCTCCTCCTGTAAACCAGCATACGAGGGGTTGGAGGGGCTGTCACTCACTATTCAGTTAGTTCTTTAAATGGTCATGTTCTACAAAGACATACCTTCATTACTACCATGGGGGATACAGCCTATGTTATATTTGTAGTTATATTTTATGACACTTTGAGCCTGACAAAAGCAGCTGTAGTGTAGATAAAGTGGGCAAAGAATGTTTGCAGTAACAGCTTGCACACTCCTGTGGACCATAATCTGTTTCTGACATAGGATCACTTTTAATGGTATCACAATATTATACATAGTGACTACAATATATTTTATTGTATTGTATAAAAAAGAAATCACAGGCTATTGTGTAAACACATATCTACAAAATAAGGCACGTTTCTGAGAGCTGTCATTCAAGAGCTCTGAGACCCCTTGAATTTCACACACTGTCTACCATCCTTTAGAGTTTTAGAAGATTAGAATGGTTATAATTTGACTTTGGACTTTTCTAAGAACCACACAGTTAGGTGAGAAGATCAATGCCACTTTCATGTCTATAAGTCGCTACAGCTGGTTACTGGACCAGTTCATTTCTTTGTGGCATTTGTGTGTAATTCTCATGTGCGTTTTCCTCAGACAGCTTCAATACAATAAGCTTGTGTGCATCAGGCACTTTAAATACCTAGAATATGTTTTCTCGACTTCTGCATAAAGCAATCTGGGAAAAGCCGCAGCTGCTCATGACTTTAAAAAAAGTATGTTGTCAAGACAATAAATGAGTCTATCAAATCAATCAAAAGTAATGAAGCGGTGAACATTTTTTTTTTCTGAGCAACAGACATTTTTCTTTAAAGTATAGCCCTTAAAAATGTCATTTGGTAAAAACAATGCAAACAAGTAAAACCTTTTAAGTGTGACATATTCTTCACGCTCCCTCCACAGGCACAAATTTCTACCTGTACAGACAAATATTCATGCTCAAATGTCTCTCTCTCACACACAGCTGTGTACTTGTTCATTCACACAAATTTGCATTGATAAGGTTTGCAGAAGCTCAGTGCTCCTTCTTGAGCCATGTCCTTTTTTCACCGTGGCGCTACAGTAATAAACGACTGTTTGTGGTCTGTGATGGACATAACCAGCAGGGACTTGCAGATGTGTGTCACTGCCAGTAGGGGGAGGGAGAATACACTAAGTGACAGATTCAAACAACTGGCAAAATCCTACAGTCAAAGAAAGCAGCAGGTAGATGAAGTCATCTGTTTGCAAGACACATAGATTTGCTTGCCCTTCTCATTACAAAGGGGTGGGCAGTGGGTGTGAATAAATAGGTAACAGAGATGATCAAAATGTCAGTGTAAACAATATTTGCTAATATGAAAATAAGATGCAAAAGAAAGAGGACATGTTAAGACATGCGCATACATGCACACCCAAGTACTGTAGCTGTTTTGCTCAAAGGAGACACTGAGATGTCTCCAGCAGGTAGGCATGGTATCAGCCACCATCTGAAAGCCATTTATTTATTTATATATTCATTCAGTGAACAGAGTCCTTCATCTCACCATGAGTTTCCAGTGCAACAGGAAAACTCAAGTCTATTTGGACCACCCACTGATCCATCTAGGCTGCAAGGATTCACATGTTGCATCCTTGGCACTTCAGAGAAGGTGGGAGCAGAAGTGTCACAGTCGGGGAAACTGTGTTGTGTGTGTGTGTGTAATTTCTGTTTCATACTGCTCTTTCCTCAGTTGACTCAGTAGGACATAATAGATCAGCTAGTAGCTGTAAATATGACCAGAACTTTGGGTCTCAGTAAAGCCTTGCTTTGATGGTTAGATGACATATCAGGCTGAATTTCTCCCTGTACAGTGATGGCTGTCTTCCTGATCACCAAGTGAAAATCATAGTTATATTTACTACTGTACAACTGGAGTGGATGGTTGATGGTTAAATTAGGAGATAAAATGCTGAGCAGGTGATTGCATTGATGAGATGCAGGTGAGTAGGGCGGAGACCTTGGAGGGTATGGCTGGATCTGGGAGCAAAGTGGGGACACATATACATAAGTGAAAACAGGAAGTAACACCAAAATAAGAGTGTAGCCAAAATGCATTACATTTATATACTTATACAGTATCTGTACGCTGGGCCACCACATGGCACCAGAGCAGCTTGAGTGCTCCTTGGCATTGACTCTACAAGTTTCTGAACTCTACTGGAGGGATGAACACCATTCTTCCAACAGATTCTCTCATTTGGAGTTTTGATGACTGTGGTGGAGATGCTGTCTAATACTGTATGTTGCTCCCAAATCTCCCATAGGCATTCAGCTGGGTTGAGATCTTATCAAACCATTCAGTGACCCCTTGTGTCCTATGAATGAGGGCACCGTCATCCTGGAAGAGACCACTTAATTAAACCCAAAAAGCCTAACACATTAAGAATTTGGATGCATTAACACAACTTTGTAAACTTGGAAAACATTTTTTTAAACATTTAATTAATTAACTCTTGAACCATCCCTCCACCTATACCATCTATACCATTTCTCCTGTAGAGGGTGGTGGGGGAGCTGAGCCAATCCCAGCTGATACTGGGCAAAAGGCTAGGTACACTCTGTACTGGTTGCCAGTATATTACCGGACTGACACATAGGGACAGACAGCTGCTCACACTCACATTCACACCTAATTCAACCTAACCTGCATGCCACTGGACTGTGGGAGGAATCCGGAGTACCCAGAGAAAACCCCAGATAGCTTTAACATTATCCAATTCTTGTGACTTATATTAATGAAAAACATATTTATTATTTCACCATGCTGCAAGGCGTTTTGGTTTGCAAGAGTAACTACAGTACCAGAAACTGACCTCATGCTGTATTACAAATTGGCCATCTGGGCATTTAGTGAACGGACACACATACTAAAAGTTCATCCAGTTGTTTTTGGACTGTATGACTATTTCTTATAAAAACTGTACTAATACTAGTACACTCACATGTACTAATATGATGTGACTGTCTGGTACACTATGAAGTGTGAATATATGAAGTGAATGGAAAGGGAAACCACTTCTATTTTTACACTAATTTTTAGATACTCATTTTCTTTCCATTTCAGTGAAGTAGTGCTAATATGCTGATTAATTTTGTTTGACAGAGCTAATGAGGTCCCATGATGTTAGTTCATTTTCAATAAAGTATAATTAATCAGAATCAAAATCATATTTAATCGCCAAGTATGTTTGAACATACAAGGAAACTGACTCTGGTACAGAGGCTGTCAATGCGCTGTAAGGCAACAGGAATAGAAAATAACAGTGAGAATAAACATAATAATAGAGCAATAAAAATGAGACATATATATACATTACAGCAGAAGAGCTTTCAGACTGATATATACAATGGTTATAGTGATGGCCTGGGGGCAGAAACTGTCCTTGTGTCTGTTTGTTTTGGTGTACAGTGACCTGTAGCACTGTCCAGAGGGGAAGAGTTCAAGCAGTTTGTGACCTGGATGTGAGGGATCTGCAGAGATCTTCTCTGCCCTCCTCTTGACCCCTGAGGTGACCCATGAGGTTAATTAGATAAACGAAAAGAAATGTTACTTAAAATGCTCCTCTGGACTTTAGCTGTGGCAAAAATGGATGAGGTGAACGAGGCTCCATGACCAGGATGCATGAAAAGTTCTTGTTGCTTCATCAGGTGACAAAAACAGATGGTCTCTGTTAGCTCATCCTTTCTCCTGTTTGAGCCCCCAAAACTGCTTGCTATGGTGTTTGATGTCCCAATCCGTCATATTTCAGTCTTTTAGCAGTCACAAGTCCACATTCTGTGACACTTCCTGTCCTATTTACCTGGATTGTGTCTTTCAGTGAGGTGCCTTGTTAGCACTGTTCTTTTGGCTGCAGGGTCCAATTGTGGGTTCTGATTACTCCATGCTTTGTTAGTCATTGTGATTGTCACCATTATCACCTTCCTCATCAGTGAAACTGTGGAACTGATAGTAATTGTAATTGCCTGTTTAGTGGTTGAGTGTGTGCCTTTCTCGGTCCTCCCATGGCTGCCTGTTGTCTCAGATAATATGTAATTAGCTTGATAATCTTTGGTCTTTAGAGCTTGTTGTCTTTTTTTCTTGCAGTGAGGAAGAAAAAGGCTCACATGGAAAGCATTTAGTCTTTTTTTTTATTCTCGCTGCTGCAGAGAAGACAGAGGGGTATTGAGGAATTTCAGACAATCATATTTTTTTTTTTACAAAGAGTTGCTAGATAATCCTACACTCACTACATGCTCTTTCTACTCCAAGAAATTCACAGCTTTTTGGGAGCTGATACACAGTCTGTTATTCTTTCTCAAGCTTTAAAACCCTCCACAAAAGGCTGGAGTGCCGATGGAAAGGCAGGATTTCACATCTTATTTCTAACATGATTTTCATTAAAGCAAATCTCAAAGGGAAGCAAGAAGGAGATAAAAATTGAAATGTTCTTATGTCAGAATGGAAACATGTATTAAACTACATAGGAAGCTCATCTGTTCGCTGTGCTGTAGTAGCCTTATGCAATATTAAACCAGACAGAGAGACTTGTGTTTCAAGCCTGTTTCCTGATAATAACAAGCTTTGTTCCAATCTGTCTCACAGCCACAAAATAAGAGTGATGGGAAACTCAGCTCTGATGGATGTGTTAGTCAAGGATATGTCCACTTATGCAAATTAAAAGTCCCTTTGGCAAATAAAATAAGTATTGTTGTATTTCCTCTCTTTTTAATCCTTTGTTTCTTTTTATTGCTCTGTCTTTTATGTATGACACTCATCCTTTAGAGTCATGGCTCTTGTTTGAACTAGTGAGGGTTCAGCTTTTCATAATGTCACACTTGACTGAAAAAAAAAGTCTTTATACAAATTACATCCACATGTCAGTGCAGACATAAATAAAGGCATACTGTTGTGACATGGTCATGATTTGTATAAAATATGCTGCAACCAAACACTGTGGTTGGCAGCACCTTTCAATCTGCCCTCCACCACTGAGAGGTTGATTAGCTGATTTGGACAACTTACTTTATTCTTTCTAAACGTCTTTATAAACAGTTCAAAACTCCAGCTTCTTAACTGTGATAAGAAAAGTAAGCAAATGTGACTGACTGTGCTAATTGTGTAGTCAGAAAAATATATCCTAGCAAACTTAATAACCTACTAACAGCAGAGGTTGCAATAATATTAATAGTACTGACCAGTCACTTTATTAGGAACACCTGTATGCAATTCATTGCAACACTCCCACCTTAACATTTGTGTTTATGAAGCTCAAAATGTTCGTTTTTGGTGAAACTGACATATATGTCTAAATTCAATTGAATGTTTATTATTGAGGTCACAGTTAGAGGTGGTGTTGTAGTGGACTAAATTATATTCAGAGGTGGATGTGCATTGAATTCCATACAATTGTACAGGTGTACCTAAAAAAGTGGCCACTAAGTGTATAATAGCAGCAAGGATAGTAGTTAATTCAGTAGGTGTAAATAGGTTACCAGTTTAATAATAGGAGAATTAAACAAAAATAAAATCTAATGAGAGGGGTTTCACAGCAGCACAGTGCTTAGTGCTGTCTCCTCACAACAAGAACATTCTGGGTTCAAACCCAAGCCGACGAGGGAGCTTTCTGTGTGGAGTTTGCATGTTCTCTCTGTGCCTGTGTGGGTTCTCTCTGGGTGCTCCGGCTTCCTCCCACAGTCCAAAGACATGCAGCTTAGGTTGACTGGTGACTCTAAATTACCTCTTGGAGTGAGTGTGTGTGGTCTACATGTCAGCTCAGTGACAGACTGGCGACCTGTCCAGAACATACCCTACCTCTTGCCTGATGTCAGCTGGGATTAGCGCCAACCCTATTCAGAAATAAGCAGTATAGATGATGGATGGATAAAATCTAATGAGCCTCTATGTATCCATGTGCTATAGAGAATGATAACTGAAATCTCACAACAAGTTAAGGTTTTTCTAGGGTTATGTGTCAAACTGCTTTTTGGCTGCTAGCAGTGAATACAACTACATTACGGTTAAAACAATGATTCACAAGTGGCTTCTTCAGTTCTAATGTCAAGCAGAGATTTAACCTTCCATTTGATTCACACCATGCTTTGAATACACCACCAGGCAGACGTTATCAAAAACAAAGGCCAAAGTCAAGGAACAGAAGCACAGCAAAGAGGATTTCAAAGCCTGTAGTTAACCTGATTAAATCTCACTTAAAGTGGAAGCAAAGGCTGATAGAAAAACAGCAGCCTGAAAAAAAAATCTGATTAAAACATCCCATATGTGGTCAGAATTTCTGAAACATAGCAAAGGATTTGTGCAGACAGTTTAAAAACCTGGCAACAAGATACAAGATAAAGGAGATTAAAAATAACAGCACAGAAACACCATCTATTCAGTGACATGCAGAGAGTTTACATGTCCCGTGTACACTTTTGACACCAAACAATCTCTTAGGTCAGTGAATTACAATCATTTTCAGCACAGAGTGTGCACAATTTAGACTGATAAAATGGATTAAAGTGGCTGTATCATGTATACTGTCTATATCAGTGTGAAGATCCAGCTCAGAGTCACGGTGACACCATGTCATAATATATTGTACTCTGCTTATATCCAGCCCATTCAGATCGAGGCCAGGTACAAGCATGGAGCAAATGTGACTTTACAATCAGATGGCACAAAAACAAAAGTGCTCTCTGAGCTTCCAACAGGAAAAATCTCCTCAGAAATGTGACGCCACAGCAGTGAGGAAGACAAGTGAAATAAACATCAAAACATCTTTTACTTCATTGATACAAGTACAGAGGACAGTTTAAAATATGTTTTGACATTTCACTGACAGACTGAAATGAACTGATTCTTATTAGGTTATGTTCTGTCTTATTATGTTAAATTACAATGTAATTTAGCTGTGACTGCAAGGGGCGCTAATGACAGGTATAAATTACTAATGATTATAGTGAATAGTTCTATATCAGAGACATTGGCAGACATAATTAGCAACAGTCAGAAATCCTTTATCGTGTTATCATTCTGGCCAAGGATATACAGTTTATCATCTTTTTACACGGCTGCCTTTGTGAGCAACAAGGCACTTTGTCAGTCAATAAATATGCTCAATAAAAAATGCAGAAAGCACATACTGCAGCACATCTCTGTTTTAAGCTGTTACAAAGTAACCCTTGTGCTAAATAGTCCACGAACTCCAAAACTGTGAATTTTTGGTTACAAATTACACTTTTCATTGTAGTGTGGGTTTGGCCAGGACAGAGCCTGATGGGGATTTATCTTTGGAAATGTCAGTATGCAGATCACCCTGCTGCCTGAGACAGGTTCTGGCCTTACAGGATAAGGCTGGCCATTTTCTATATTAATAATATTTTCAAGATTCCCTATACAGAGACTAAAACCAACAGTGAATTGCCTTTATTCATTATTAATCAATTAATGTCTGTCAGTCTCCAGTCTGGATTATTTTATTCATCTGTGCCACAGTCCTCTGTTGTAAAATGATTCAAACATCTCAGCAAAACACACCACTGCACTGGGTGACATGTTTCTTCATTACAAAACATTAGACCCGCATATTTATTACAAATGTTATCCCAAAAGCTCCAAGCGACCACAATTTTTTAACCAGAGACAATTCATTATTGGTTTAAGTCTCTCTATGGGGATTATTGAAAATACTATTATTAATATAGACAATGACCAACCTTATCCTTGAACCTTCCTTAGTCTGTTTGAAGAAGCATAAATAAACTTCTCTAATCACAGGCAATGGAGAACTATTCACTATAACCAATCAACATTCTGTATGCCTTTAAACTTTTACAGAATGTTATCATTATATATCTAGAGGACCATTAAAGCTCCCTTGTCTCAGTTTTACATAAATCCTATAGTCCTGAACAGGTCAAGAGAATTATTATAATAAACCATCAATATCTTAGTTATTAATATCCATTCTTCCCTTCTTTATGCTGTTGATGATTGTGGGAGGCTGCAGTGCATCCCAGCATACACAGACATATGCAGGTAATCAGACCTATAGATAATTAATAGTTTTCATTTAATCTAGCCTGCATGGAGTGTTTCACAGGAACACTGACAGATCATGCACACCGCAGGCTGAAAGGACCCAGATGGGTAGGTTCAAACTTAGGTCCTTCTTGCTGGGAAGGGACCTTGCTGAGTCACCCTGCTGCTGCCAGTCATTACTGTAAAATATTATCTTTAAAGACAGTTTCTTGAAGTGGCCCATCACTATAGAAGATGTATCATCTGTGTTCACAAAGATACACAATGATTGCCATGAGTTTGAATGTTGCAAGATTTAGTTAATATTCAAATCTGTTTTCATGATTCAGTCAAACTGCACTTCCCAGCCACTTTCAGTCCTGTGAGGACCATATGTAGCTTTTGCTCAAAGCATAAACAATCCCCTCTTTTAGGGCTTTCCTTTTGTGCTCAAAATATTAAACATGACCGATGACATTTTTATTCATTGTCTCCTACAATCCAAAGATCAAACTCTGAAATTAAAAAAACTAGGTGAAGCTCAAGGTCTGTTAAAAGAGTGAGTCATGTACTGTACATAGACAGGGCTTATATCTGTCCTCCTGTGCCCCTTGACATCAGTTCTCTGTCTCTCTGACCACATAGAAGAAATAACGTGATGAGGAAACTGGACTGAGAAAATATAATGAGGTTTATAATTAGCCTGTGGGTTGGAGGGCTGGCCGCTGGAGGTCAGGCCTGACTGCTTCTCTGCTGTCAGGTTAATGCGCTGTTTGTATGTGTGTGTGTGTGTGTGTGTGTGTGTGCATGCATGAGGGGTGGTGTCATTCACAGCTGACCGCCAATTAGCTTTTACCCCCATTTTATAATTAAAATTTCAGCAATTTATATCAAGTTTAATAAACACTGAACCTTCTGAATTTACAAGTAGAAGAGTCTATGAATTTTTAAAAATGTAAACAAAAGCAGGGTTGTGGCTGTGCTACACACACACATACATACTTCTCCATTCATAATGCTTTTTTCTTTGCTTGCTGTCTGTTCCAGCTCAGTAGTATTCATGCCCTCCAAATAGCACCACAGTATCCATGTTTACGCAGAGAGATGAGCTCTGGGTTGGTGTATCATAATCTGAACCGGAACAACAGGAACCACTACACAGCTAGAAAATGGTCTCTGAGTGGGTCTTTAGAGGACTGTTATCAGCCACTGACTATAGTTGGCAAGATGAAACTGTGCAAGGGAACCAATTTGGCAAAAATGACATGTCACCCTCATTATAGAGATCTAAAAACACAGCTTCCACCCGCTGCTGTCAGCCTGTAGTGCTGGTTCCAGCAGATTGCCCACAAAACATCCATGCTCCAAGACAGAATTTGCATCCATTTATTTAAATCTATGATCCTCCCATTTCTCTAAAATTTTATTATTAAACATGACCTGAATTTGTTGGATTGTAAACCTTTATGGCGTAGAGGTTATGATGTCACAGAGGAGTACATTTTTGATGTGAGGTCACAGTTGTTAATGGGGGAATGATGGCTCGGTGGTGTAAGGGTTATGAGAGCTGTAAAAAATTATAGACCACAAAGTCAAGGTTTTGTTTGCCGGTCACGTCTTCTGTGACTCTTCTAATAAAAAAAACCTCAGCGTGTGTGTTTATCTATGTCTGACTAGTAAAAACACAAATATCATTCCAGTACACTGGTTTTATAGGCTGGATGTATCAACTTGTGTGTGTAAGCTGGGTTCAAATAATGTTACATGGGGTGGCAAAAGGTTTTAGCAGGGTGTCATGGGATGGAGCTATCTGGGGGTTTGTGCATATATATACTTTATATCACAGATATACTGCAGACATGGGCAACAACTAAAAACATGTTAGTTCACTGAGTAAACTGGTATTATGACACTGGACTTTACATGAACACAGAATGCAAACACGCCATGAGGTCCAGCTGGAACTGTCTCCTGCTCTCTGCCTGTTTATCACTTCCTGGTTCTGTCCCTCTTTCTGATTCTGCTTCATCCTCATCTTCATCCCTCACATTTATTTCTTCTTCCCCCGTCTTCTTCTTTTATTTCCTCATCACTTCCTTTTGCTGCTTTGTCCCTCTCTGGTTTCCCTGCCTACTCTTGTCTTCTTTTGTTTCCTCTCCATATCTTCCTCTTGTTCAGTCTTAAGGGGTTCACACTAAAAAAAAAGCTGGAAATATTGATTTTGAAATTGCTTTTGATTTTTGATTTTAACTGCAGACCAGTCACACTACTGTCACCTGCAGCAGTCAAGGTATAAAGAGACCTTGTGCATTAAACTGTGAGAGCATGTGCTTAAAAAATATAATAAAACTATCAATAAACATCAAAGAAACTTTAACACAGAGGTCCCTAATATCTTCCCAGTTTTAAAGGCAACAATGCAGCCTGTTTGTGTGCAGACTCTACACTTTAAGAGTAAGGTCACACTCAGTTGGCAGTCAGTTTGGAACACCAAACTAAAACTATGTCACTCTAATTCAAGAATAAATCCTCCTTCAGGAAGGTGATAATGCTGATGAAAGACGCACTGAATCAGCTGTATGATCATTTTGGATGGAACTGTAGTGCATTCTACAGAGAAGTGTGACTGTGACGCACAAACATGATATTAAATGCTCGTATGTGGCATTTTCAAAGGTACTGACAAATTGCCTATTTTGTCATTTGGGAAACCAACTTGTTGCTGCATGTGGTGTGTTGTTTGATCTAAATGTGCATGTGCACAATGAAATGATATGTTTGACATTTTTACATCAGTCTAATGCCTTGAGAGGGCAAGAAAAATGGAACAAAACTGAAGAGCATATGTTCACTTATACACAGTAAATGTCAGTAGCACACTGTAAATGTTAACATAAAGTTGACTACAAAATAACACAGTAAGATGGTCTAACTCAATTTATTCCGGCCTGATATCAACACTCATTTTAAATAAGTTATTAGTACTTTTGAGTCTGAAAAGCTTACCAACTCAATGTATTTGAGTTTGATTAACAGAAAAAAATAAGCTGAGAAAATACTGTTGTTCAGGGGTGGCATAGCTTTTAACCTACATTAGCAGACTTCCCAGCATGCATTGTGTCATGAATCGGTTCCGCTGCTTCCCATCCGGCTTTTATTTTGACATTACTTCCTGTTTTTGTTTCACCTTAGTTTCGGTCTTTTTACGTTCTTCATCACTCACATTAGTTTCACCTGCTTCGTTATTACCTGCACCTGTTTACACCTCTATTTAGGCAGCATCCTCCCATAAGGACCAGCTCTGACTTTCCAGCATTTACCTCGGTGTTGGTATTTTGTGTTTTTGATCTCGGACTGTTACCTCGGACTATTCTATTCTGCCTCGCCCTCTTGTTACGGACTGCCACGATGTATGACTTTCTCTTTTGGACAACGAACTCTGGATTCCCCTGGATGTATGTGTTTGCTGGCTCTGACCTGGGACTGATACCGACCGTGAGTTTTGTGTTCACCTTGTCTTGTATGGTTTTGTTTAGTTTTAGTTCTCTTATTAAAGAGACGGTTTTTGTTTTACACTTCCTCGTCTGGCCATTTAATTTAGTTCACTTAACACTTTTCGGCCGCGTTACGCGCAGTTTCTGACACATTGTTTCAGATTTAACATTCTCCAGAAACTCTTCCAGTCATGGTGGAAACTTTCTGGGTGTTTTTAATGTATATTTAATTAAATTATGGTTGCTTCTTTTTATAATTATGAAAACTGTACAAATCATGATAAATTGGTCTTGAATTCAGTCCCTACCCTTGTACACTTATATAAACAAAGCCACTGAGGTTAGCCTTGCCTTAGCCTGTTTTTGCAATGACCTTGGTACAGTACAATGTGTTTCTATCTGTGTGTTCTTCATGTTAGATGAGGAACTGACTTTACAAACTGAAAAACATAAAATACAATATACCTGTCATGGTAAACAAGTTCTTATAACTCATCAGCTTTAGGTTGACTTACTTTTAGTAAGTAAAAGCAACTTGTTAAATTTACAGTGTACTGAGACACAACATTGTTTACTCAAATATGCATGCTCATTCTAAACGCAGTCATTTCACATGACTTGACATAATTAAGTTCAACTTCTTTTTCAAGGCAATTCTTTTTTCTTTTTTTTTCAAAAGTAAACTTTTGAGACTTTACAGGGTAGAATTATTTGGAATGTCTGGACATTTGTCCTAATGTCTTTAGGGGCCCCCTGACTTTTCCTCTAGCACCATCACCATGAGGTTGGTATTTATGCTTTTTAGTAAATATTTTGACATTTATGGGACAGTTTGCCATGAAATATGCTACAGCTATCCACCGTGACTTGGGGATACTAATAATCCATCTATCAGTGTGGATCACTTTTTTTGACATCAACAGTTATCAAAACAGCAAACACAGTTCCCTTCAGGATGCACAGTTATAGTTTGAAGATCCCTCATCCAACACATCACCAGGTCAAATTTCAGTTTGTGTAATTTTTTGGTTCATGACCAAATGCATGAAAAAATAATAGCATTCCTATCAGCCTCACCACTACTGTGTGATTAGTGCTAACATACTAAACTAGAATGATGAACATGGTTCACATTATACCTGCATAACATCAGCATAATACCAATACCATTGTGAACACAGTATGTACAGTAGACCTATCATATGAATCCCCAACATGTTGCGATGGCCTGTACTGTAGGTTGTCACTCAACTAACTCTTGCCCTAAGCTGCTGCTTTTGTTTTTTGTCTCCCTTCCTGGTACAGTAGGTGAAGACTGTATTACTGCAGCTGGATGTACCCAGCCGGTCCATCCAGAGTGCATTTAGGATCAGCTATCCTCATTTCTTCCCTCTTACTTCATTGCTCTCTCCCTCTTACACAACATTTTCTTGTTTGATTTGGGTTACTTCGGTCCTTGCCTTTATTTTACCCCACACTTTACATTCACACATCATAGCTTCTGCCAATAAACATGCTTTGTTCAATCTTCCCAGTACTGAGGAACATGGCATTTACATCAGTGTGTTTGTTCCTCTTTCCACTTTTTCCCATTTTGTACATCTTAAATGCATTGTTGCTTGCAGCAAGGATGTTAGGACAATAACTTGGTGTGAAGTGTAAACACCAGTGTAAGACATACTGAATCTCACACTATAATGGTGTCCATTTCAAGCCTAGTTAATCATGCTGTAACATAACCAAATGCGGTGTAATTTGGAAGAATTTTGCCAAGCAAAATGCACTGCTGTCGGCAGCTTTCCTTTTTTCTTTTCCAGAAAAGCAGGTGATTTTCCATCTGGAAGAAAAACAACTTGAAAAGGAGAGGGAATGAATGAGAGATCCTTCCGCTGAGAAGGATACACGAGAAGATTATAGCTGGCGTGCAGATCCATCATATGGTAGTACTTCAGTGATAAGGTTGGGAGATTAAAAAGCATGTGAGTGAGTGTGTATCTACTGTATGCGTGGGGGAGGGCATCAAGCTAGACTAAAAACGAAGTGAAATATGGTAGAACATCAATGAAGAAAAAACCCAGAGAAAAAGGTGGTAAGTAGTAGTCTTAAAATCTGGAGGTTCACTGAATGATACCGAGTGGGGTGAGGGATGGTGTTTGTAGTGTCGAGGTCAAGTCTCACCCAGCAGCTAAAATCTGTCAGATGTCAGTGTCAGAAAGTGTAACAGTTTGTGCATGATGATATTTCTCTGCTCTGCTACAACAAAGCTACACACTAACAAATTGCTGTTAAAAAACAGCCAAATTCCAACAGTAACGTACTGTTTTCCATTAAAATGGTACTATACTGTAGAAAACAATGACTTCTGGGAAATATTTATGGGCACCCCACCCTTTCCCATAAAATACCGCAATATACTGTAAATAGCGTTGCATTCTGGGAGTGATGTTGGAATCAACAGCAGAAAGGTGGCGCAAATTCGGAAAGTTACTGTATTTCTCAAGGTTGCACGCAGAGCAGACTTGGAGCCAATTTTCATTTGGAGGATTTCCGATTTGATTCCTACATTTTTGAAGCAAATCCCAGGGTAAGGTGAATTACATTCCCTCTGTCTGCTGATGTTTTCATACTAACATCATATTAGCTAGCTATCAAATAAACTGCAACTGATCGTAATGTTAGCTAACAGCTCAGTAAGCTAGCTTGATGCACACACTATGCTGTGACCAGCAAATAACTCGTTTCTTTGGTCAGCTAGAAGTATTATTGTGCTTCTATTTTGGGGATTTTGGAATTTCACAGAAAAGAGAGGAGAATTTGTATGTTAACACAGGTCTGGTCTGCTTTAAGTTGCTCTGTCTATGAGAGGGAAATTGTCCAGTGGTTTACTTTGGCTTAGTTGTAAATAGAAAAGAAAAGTTTTATAATTTCCGTGTGTGCGCGCAGCCTAGAATTTAATAGTTACATTGCTCTTCTGTCAAAGCCTTTTTTGTCAGCATTGCTAATGAGTTGTGATAAGACGCACTGAACTGAAACGTTTGTGTTTTTGAGTTAGCAGTTTTTTTGTTAGTGGTGGATTTGCCATCAAAATGTTCCCATGCCAGTTCTGTGCTAGTGAATGTACCAATGTATGGGCATATGTTAGGCACACAGATTCACATAGAAGTACCAGATTTCAACCAGAACTCCCACCAGAGAGACTGATTATACTATGGAACAAAAGCGCCAAAGATTGGAGGAGATCTATAGACAGGAAGGTGTAGATGGGGTTGAAAGAGCAGAGGTCTATCATCTCATGGAGACCTCATTCTGTCTACTGCGTCGCCATATAAATGCGATTCTGGCTCCTTCCATTGGAGGCATAAGAAGCAAATGGCCTTATCTCTTCAATCAGAGATACATGTATGCTCATTTTGAGCTTCTCACAGGTCTTAATGTGCTGGAGCTTGCCATGGAAGAATCTGGGAAAGTGATCACAGAATATTTCCGCAACAAACCTACCAACAAAGATGTCCAGACTGTCCTCTCCCAGGGGGAGGACACTGAGGTGGCACTTCATGTGGTCCAGTTGCTGATGGCCCACTTCACAGAGACCACAGATGGGCTCATCCTTCTTGCAGATGTAAGTTTGTTTTCTCTTTCTTTCGTAATTTGTATTGCCTTGAATTGTTGCCATCTTAAATTCATATCATGAACATTATCACTACAATTCTACTGTCTTTTCCCTATAGTCGTCTGCCACAGTGGCTGATGTTGAAAGGACCCTCATGCTACCACCAACTCCTCGTCTAATACTGCTCAGTA
>NW_018127939.1:263254-280996 GCF_001952655.1 Monopterus albus
GCTATTATATTCTTATATATTTTTATTATATTGCTGCATTTGTTGCTTAAAGTGCCTTAGATTTGTGTTACTTATCTACTTTATATTTCACTTGTGTTTTTGTGGCATTCATGTGGACGGTAAAGTAAGAATTCATTGTACAGGGAAACATGTTTCCTAACTGTGCATATGACAAACACTTTGACTTGACAACATTGGTATTATGATATTCCATTAAAAATATTTTGATATATGATTTTGATCATATGTACAAGCCCTATGTCATATAATGGAGTTCTTCTTTCCAGCCTCTAATCTTGGACTAATATGTTTATCAGGCGACTCATTGGTATGAACCCAGAAAGAGGGACCAAGGCCAGCCGGGGTACGATGGTGTCCAAGAGGATGGGGAAGGTTGTTCAGAAGAAGTCTGTCACAGTCAACCCCCATGTGTCCACTCTTATGAAAAATCTCAGACTTTGAATGGCATTTTATTGGCCAGTAAGCGATCATTACCCTATTCACAGCAACACAGCCACGGTTGGTTCCCAATTTTTGTCCTAGATTATATGCATGTTTTCCTGTTTACTAAATATGCTACTTACCACTTGAAAAATATGGGTATATATGCTGTAGAAGACTGAAGAAAAATGATGTGAACCAGAAGGGAATAAGTTTACTTGTCCCAGGACAGGAGTGTTCTTGCATATGTTCAGTTTTGCCTTTTAAGGTCACTTTGTATAAAACAGTCAGCAGAATATTGGCAGACACTTGATCAGATCTAATCTGAAAGAACTCAGAGTAATCTCTTTGTTTTAAAATAACCATTTAAGTTCAACTAAGAGTTGACCTAAGACTGTTGTCTTATTCTGAAGGGAGGATGTGTCTTGCCAGTGTCTTGAAATTTATTGTATGATAGTGATTTGTCTGATTGAGTAACTTTTTTCATAAATTCAAGTGTGACTGGCTAGATTTTATACCATTTATATAATGAAAACAAAAAAGAGGAAGAGAAGAAAAAACAAAGGAAATCTTTTTCATATTGTTCGTTCTGTCTAAGCAAGTCTAAATCTTTTTCCTTTTAGGTTAAGGATTAGACTTCCCTGCGACCCTGTTTGGGACTAAGCAGTATAGATAATTGATGGATTGGACTTCCCCGTGACCCTGTTTGGGACCAAGCAGTATAGATAATGGATTGATTATTAGTTATTTTTTAGTGCCACTGACATTATTCAGTGGCATGTTGCATAATTCCATCAAGTTTATTTAAAAAAGATTAGTTGTTGTGCATACTTATAATTTACAACTGTAAAGAATTTTTAATGTATTTACAAATTAGTTTTCAGTTGATGCTGCAAAATAAATGTTACATAACTGACTTTTGTATTTTCTAAATCTCTTCTTTCCATTTAAGTTTTTATTGCTGTATGTTAGTTAAAATCATTGTATATTGTAGAGAATCAGTAAAATTGGTAATCAAGGTTACAGTAAAGGCAGTGATTAATTCATAGAAATTGGCTTTCATCAGTGCTGCCACTAATATGCTCTATTTACAGAAATGACTACATGGTACTGTATTTGGATTATGGTGAAATTCCATTGTTATAAACAAATATTGTGGCTATACCATAGTATGCTGTAATTTCAGTAAAATACGGCATGATACTGTGTTTTAGTATATGGTATAACAGTAATACTGTAGGAAAAACGGTAAACTACTGGCAACCCTGCTGCCAGTATTTTACTGTAAAATCAAGAATGTACAGAAATCTACTGTAATTCAGTACATGACATTATTACAGTAGTATACTGTAAAATAGATAACAGTAGGTGAACTGTAGAAAAAACAGTAGATTACTGGCAACCCTGCTTCCAGTATTTTACTGTTTATTTACAGGACAATGGTTTACAGTGCAGTATGACTAAGGTCTGGTTGAAATGAATAATTGCAGCAAGTTTCTCCTTCCTGGTCCACTGTAGCCACCTGAACTGAATAATGCAACTTAGAGCTAGAATTCTCTTCACACCCCATATTGTCCTGTCAGATTGAAATGGTGATGTTTTATACTGGAAAACAGACTGAAGTGGTCATGCTATCACATTCTTTTCATCCCATTTCATTTGGGGCCGTGTCCCCATTTTAAGGTTGTTCATGATGCCACCCAGCATGCCCCTCACTGCCACTGGGCCGATTCATGAGAGACCAGTTGTATGGCATGTGGAGATGGAGACGAGAACTAAAGTATAGCATCATCTCACAACCATGGGACATTACTACATTGCTTGTAGATGGGAGCTTAATCTCTCTGAAAAGTCAGTAGCCCAGACAAATAACTTGGCCAAGTTTGTTTACTTAGGACTATTAAACACGTTATCCCAACACATACCCTGTGGTGTCTACAGCCTGTTGCAGCTCGGGAACAGATGGCTGCTGCAGTTCAGGAGCAGGCAGAGGCTGCAGCTGAAGCTTGGGACCAGGCTGGGGTTGAGGCTGCTGCAGCGGTGGTGCTGATGGAGACTGCTGCATGAAAGTGGGCTGGGGTACAGGGACCTCCTGAGGAGCGTACTCAGTGACACACTGAGTGGTTGAGACCTCAGCAGGGATGCTTCTGTCGGTGCACCGAAGATAGAGAACTTCAGCAGGGACACTCCCTTCAGCACACAGAGGACCCACCAATGCAGAGGGGACGTAAGCCTCAGGGTTCTGGGAAGCGGGAACTGGCTGATTTGGTCACCTTCTTCATCTGTGGCCTCTGACCCGGGAGACGAAGTATGGTTCAGAGACAGGGATGGAGGTTGCAGCAATGGAGCTGACTGGGACAGAGGCTGCTGGAGGATGGATGAGGTGGGGTTGAAAGTATTCCTTTCGGCCCACTCCTGCTCTCTAACCATGGCCTCAAAGAAGTCTTCCCTCCAGCACTCGTCTGCATAGTTGTCCAGGTCCCGCTGGATTTCCTCCACCAACTCCAGTAAGGACTGCAACCGGGGGAACTCACTTGGCCATGGGCGGCTCTGGATTAATGTTTTCATCTGGCCCAAGATGGCATAATGCTCCACTGGGTTCTTAGTGTCATAAATGTTTATGTAAAGGGAACAGGTAAGTTGCTGGTGCATAGCTTAATCAGTGGGAGACCATGAGGCATAATTCTGCTATACACCGGAGAGGAGGAGGAACAGATAAGTAGCTGGTGACTAGCTTACTTGGCAGAGGAGCACGTAGACTGGAGGTTTGGTCTGCAGCACAGACGAGAAGGAGATCAGGAAGCAGTAGAGCCAGGATAATAGCGGATAGCAAACTCAGGCATGTGATCATCAAGCATCAGTTGTGAAAAAAACTAAACCAAAAGACCAAGCCACCGGGTCCCTAAACAAAAAGTCCATAGTACAAAAAACGGAGGAACCTGGACAAAATGGGCAAAAACAGAAAATGTACATAGGTCAAGGTCAGGGGGGTGAGCCCCAGAAACAGGATAGCCAGAGTCTCAAGCTCCAGCTGCAAGGAGCAACCAGCATAATGCCGGATAGCAAACTCAGGCATTTGATCATCAAACATTAGGTGTAATCAACAATGAACCAGCAGAGGAAAATGATACGTGGTGTTCAAGATTTTTTACAAATAAAAATCTGAAAAGTGTGGTGTGCATATGTATTCAGCCTCTGAGTCAATACTTTTACTGTTCACATATCATTTTCTTTCCACTTCACAATTATGCGATACTTTTTGATCTATGACACAAAATCCCAATAAAATACATTTATTTTTGTGGTTGTAACGTGACAAAATGTGGAAATGTTCAAGGGGTATGAATATTTTGCAAGGCACTGTATCCTTGTATTTTCATATAGCCATCATAGACAAAGATATTTTAATCTGACCTTATGTTTTAAAAAAAAAATCATGTAGGTAGAACATCTGATGATACCCCAAGGAGCCATCCAAGTTTCAATAATATAACAGTTGGTGCTTTAAAGTGACCTTATATAATCACGTGATTAATTGAATTAATAAATTATAAATTGAGACATTGAAGATAAGGTCTTTTTTCTTTTGTGAATGCAGTGTCATTCTATATCATTTAAATCTTTTGTGTTAAAAAAGTGATAAAAATGATTTTAAAAAGGGGTCACAGTATAGTGGGCTACTTGGTTTGTTACTCTTACTTTCAAAATGTATTTTTGTGAATGCATCCCTAGTACCATCTTTGAGGCACTTTTTGTGAATTTTCTAATATTTGACAATGTAAGCAGCTGGATGAAGCAGAGGTCTGGCTACATGAGATTAGAAGAAAAGCATATGTGACCTCACCAATATGCAGATTAGCAGGCTTTAGCTACTTTTGATTTAAATTAGTTGGCAACAGTGTAAAGGGTACCTCTGGCATCTTCAATAGAGAATAATGTTAACCCACTCATGTTTGTATGAGATGCCAAAGGCACCTGACCAAATGGCACTAAACTGCTTTGCTTTATGCACAGAAACTACATGTGTGTGTTTAATAATAATAATAATTATAAATTTTATTTAAAGGTGCCTTTTAGGTCACTCAAGGTCACCATACACATACAAACAAGCAATAAATAAGAAACAAGAAGCAAACAATAAAATAACAGAGCACAGCTAATACAGAAGACAACCAGCAAATAAGACAATGACCAGAAAAGTGCTAGAATGTGCTAGATAAGATCATATAGAATAAGCAGTTTTGAGCACATCAGTCTTGAGATGTGATTTAAACAAGGGAGATGAATCAGTGTTATGGATGTTTTCTGGAAGACAATTTCAGAAATGGGGTGCCGTATGAATAAAGGCTCTAGAGTCCATGTTAGCAAGCACAGGGCAAGAAGACCGTGTGGAGAATTGAAGAGTTCAAGAAGGGGTGTAAAATTGTATGACCTCAGAAAGGTAAGGTGAAGCCAGATTTTGAAGGGCTTTAAAGGTAATTAAAAGAATTTTAAAAGTAATACAGTATTTAATGGGGAGCCAGTGAAGTTGTTGAAGAGAGGGAGTGGCATAGTGCGTATATGGAATCTAGGTTATAATATGGGCAACAGAATTCTGAACCAGTTAACGTTTCTGGAGGAGCTCATGTGGAATACCAGATAAGAATGAGTTACATTAATTAAAACGAAGTAATGCACAGTGTAGCTGCTGTCATGGAGTTTGTGCAGTTTTCTGTGAAGGTCACTGTTATGCAGTGGATAAGTTTATGAAGTTGCACATTTTGTTTGTGTTTTGTATTTCTTATGCAACATTATGAATGACATTTGTTTTTGTATATTGATAGTTTTATTTTGAATACAATTAGTCCCATAAGTTTTATTTTGTCAGAACTATTGTTTCCGCTATGCTACTTCCAGTCCTTTGACGAGAGAGAGAAGACTAGCAGCAGAGAAAAGGACAGAAGAAAAGGACACTTAATAAGTTAATTTAAGTTTATATTTGAGTTTTACTACCAGCCTTTGCTCACAAGCAAGCCAAAGTGTTCTACGGTGTTTGGTGTTGGTGTTTGGCATAAAGGAAGACCACATTAAACATAAGTGAAAAGAAACTCCTGTCTTCGCATGTGACTGAGGCCGGCATGCACAGTACGTATGAGAATGGCAATGCTTCACAGGGTGAGATGGATGAAGACATACAATATTATTAAGATGGAAATAACAAGACTTAGTAACACTGTTAGCATTTATTCTTTGAATCCCATGTTATCAATGATGACCCGCAGGTCCTTAATTTGGCATGAAGGGGAGATAGAGGACCTGTCAATAGAGAGAATAAAATTTTCTGCGTTGGACAGAGTGGACCTAGGTAGAACCTATTAGGAGAATCTCAGTCTTATTACCATTAAGTTGGAGTTTATTCTCTTATACTACTTCAATAGCTTTAGGAAAGGATCATGGCTTTAGTTAAAGCACTCATCGATTAAAAGGCACAGTGTTTCTCATCTGACACCTCTCTGCTGTGGAAGGGCCGATGTTTTCTGACCCATCCATGCACCCCAACCTCCATCTGATGTGGATTGATTTCCTTCATTGGATTCATGGGTTTTATGGTCTGTTGGGCCAGAGCCAGTTCTTTAGTAGTTCTGTTACATCAAAAGGGGTTGCATATATTTTCTTTACAAATGTATTCAAATTGTTGTGGTTCAAATAGTTGTGTACAATCTATTATAAACACTTAGTGTGTGTGTATGACACACTACCATTACAAAAGCTCTTCAAAAGGTTATTTTTTTTCCTTATTTATTTATTTATTGCAGAAAGTTAAGGTTCCAAGAGTTAGATTGCATTAGGTTTGCTAATGCTGTGGCATCTTTCCAGACTTCATTATTTTATCCTTTTTCACGTCTGGATGCAGTGCTTAATGAATCCAGACCACACACCCACTCTGCAAACTTGCATTCTTAATCATACAACCTGTTATTGGCTTATATTTATTTAATTTTTCTTGTAGTCTAAAATCAGTATAATGAAATTATATTTAAAAGGCAGTTTGATGTTTTAATGACATGCTTGTTTTTCTCCTTGATTAAAACAGTTTTTCATATAATCATCTGATGACTAAAAAGACTTCAGTCATTGTTTTTGTCAACTAAACCTAGACTAAAATACTCAGAGTTCTATTTGACAAAAACTTACTGAATAAGACTAAAACCAAGATAGACTAGGCCCAATCCCAGTTCACCCCCTTGCCCCTACCAATGAGCCATACGCCTCTGTTTTGCATGTAGGAGCTTCCCAGTTCTCTTTAGGATGGAGGGGTAGGGTGAAGTGGTATGGCTACATAATCCTTCTGATAGAAGGTTTTCAGAGGCAGACTCAAAACCAAATGGCATGAGGCTAACTACAATATACTGCAAGTTATCTGCAGTTGGTGCTACACACATCAAACAAATCTACCCTCATTCCCTGGTTCCTTTCCTTGCATTTTTTTTATTCGCTGATGAAAATCACAAACCATGCTTAAAAGCCACGTAGGAGAAATCATGTGTGACTCAAAATTTTCAACAACTAAATGCGCCTGTTTACCCAACCGTTGCCATTAACTACCAATGACATATACAGGGCTTGAAAGGTTGTCCCATTTCATAGGGAAGATTTCAACCACTACTCTTTGTAACTCTGTTTTGAGGGTTAAATCAAAGTCAAGGGAGCGCTGGAAGATGAGGGGTAGGGGTAAAAACAAGAAATGGGATTTCATGACAATGGAGGTCAGCAGTGTTTCCCATACATTGGCTTATTTGTAGTGGACCACCACAATATTAGCATTGACCGCCACATATTGATTTAAAATTGGTTAAAGCTTATTTCAGTCTAGTGCCGTGTGTAGCGCATTTGCTCAGTCCCTATGTGCCCCACTGTATTTCTTGTCACACAAACACATAACAACAAACCATCTGTGAACAGTTCCTCCTCTCCATGTTTGTTTGTTTTTTACACAATGCTGTCAATCGCAGAAATCCAACTCTCCTAATATGGTATTAGCAAGCTAGTAAGGATAAGTAAGCTAACCTTACAAGACGGCTGTTGCCAAGGTCAGCACTCTGTATATAGCATGAATGTATATAGTCTGCTAAAGTTAATGCTAATTCTAATCTTGATATCACTGTGCATTTCTAGGACAGTGTGTAAATGCAGGTGAGTCATATGGGGGTTGCAGAGTTTAATATTATGATGCAGCATTTAGGACCATGAAAATGATTCACTTGTTTTTCCAAATCTACCACTGTGTTTATTACTGTGAACAGCATAGGCCTAAGTGAAGTTTACTATCACATGGTTAAGGCCAATCATCCAGAAATATACCTTAGAGCTCATTCCCAACAGTGAAATTTGACTATTCAACAGCAGTGCAATCTTTTAAAACAGCTCCAGGCTCACTATTTCTGCTCTACTCTATGATTTAACTGCTCAGCTTGGAAACTGAGGTAAGCAAAACTTTTAACTTAATATCACTCTAACAGGAGTATAGAGCACATTTCCTTTTACATTTATAACACATTGCGGCCTTGATTTATTGATCCAGTCTGTGCCACTGTTTAAATGAGTGTTAAACACAACAGTCATTAATTTGCTAATAGGTTGTAATATTACTTGTTAGACAGCCTTTAAATTGGACTAGGTTATTTGCAGCAATCTAATGCAGAAAGCTGCTCTTTGCATTATGCACTGCATCATATGAAGTCTTTGCACTAGCTATTCACTTGGTCTGTTTCTTGGTCCACCACTTTGGTCCAGACTGAAATATCTCAACAGCTCTTGGAGAGTTTGTTATGAAATTGTGTATCTTTGGTCCCCAGAGGATTAATCCTCATGAATGTGGTCTTTCTCTAAATTTCCCTCTAATGAAGGAAACATGAGGTTGATATTTTTGTTTTTTAGTTAAATATCTTGATGTAACTATTGCATGGATTGCCAAGCATTTTATTTACTTTTTTTCTACACTGAAAAAAAAAGATTTGTTGGATTTACTTGATTGTAATGTGTACATCGGTCCCACACAATGATAATGTGTAAAACCAACATAATTTTCTTTATGGGTTAACTTGTTTGAATTATGTTAACAGAGGAAATATGAATGAATTGCGTTGCATATACTAGCATAATTTGTGTAAATCCAAAGACCCGGTGAGTCCTTTTTTTCAGTGAGCACTATTGTAAAAAAGTAAAGTCCCACCATCAACTGCATGATGACATGAAGTTGGTTTCAGATATTGACGTCTCCCAGATGAAGAATCCAGATTTTTTTCTCTCTCTAATGCAACCATAACATTGATAGCTGTGGTTCAAAGTTAAATGGCTCAAAATCAGTTGAATGATACAGACATTAATGCTCTAGGATGAGCTCTAAGGGTTTTTACACAACCAAAGGCAAATTTCGCATAGGATTTTTTTCACACAGCTTGATGGAACATTGCAACATTGTTACCATAAGTACATCATGCACTCTGATTTCTTTATTAAAGTGGTGTTTGGCATATAGTTTAACTCAGATATGACCAAGCCCTGTTCCAGGTTGACTGGGTCATTTTAATTGCTCCTCTGCCTCTTCAAGTGCTGTGGCAGCAGCAACAACTCCTCAAATTGTCCTGCAGACATGCTGAAGTAGGTCCAAAAACTTTTGTGGTAGACTACAGTTTCAACAGCTGCACCAAGCAGTTAAATTTTCTATACAGCACCCACATTTTCTTCTTTTACTCCTTGTATTTAACAGAGCCAGCACTTGTAGGTCATCAGCTCATGATGTGCACTTTTAGAACTTCACATTCCATGTTTGTGTCCAAAAACCTGGCTATTCCACAACATTTATTTTTGTTGCTCTTGGTGTGAACAGAGCTTAACTTTGATAGTCCTTTAACTTCCCATACATCCAGCCCCATGATTATTCCAGTAAAATTTTTGGTTAATGACCTAATGCTTAATAAAGTTATTGACATTTCCCTCAGGCTCAGTTACACTTTGCACTAAATACTAATTATCAAATACTAAGATGTTGAATGTGGTCAAAATTGCCTGCTTATTAGTATTTTAGTATCATCATTATATACATGTTAGCACAGTGTTGTTAGCACTTAGCTTAAAGCACCACTAGCCTCACAGAGCTCTAGCATGCCTAGCATCATTATCTCTTTTATCTGTTATTATCACAGCTTTTTAGAACAGAATTAATACACTTTATTTTTAGATTCTTCAGAAATTTGTTTTGCAACACAAGTAATGAATAAGATGTAATTTAATCAGGTTGTTAGAAAAGAGCATCAAAAATTGAATAGATGTATTTCACAGTTTCCTGCCAGATTGCTCTGAAATTGGCAATAGTTTTGCCTAATCAAATGCAAATAATAGCATAAATTAGATCTCCTAAAATATGTGCTACTTAGCTATCCACAGAAAACACCAAAGTCGGTACAGGGTAAGTGTGAACATTTATGCTCTGTTTCTTGTTCATCCCTTGTGATCAGAAATCAGGGATGAATCAGGGGCCTGCAGAAGGCTGCTGGGCATCTGAGATTCTCTGCTTCTGTCATCCTCATCCATAGCAAGCAAAAAAAAAAAAAGGTTTTGCACAAGAATGAATCTGAAAGAAGGAGACATGGAGCTAAATTCCAGTGTGCTGTTGATAAAAGGTGCTGTGCTAATGAGCATGAGGTGAAGAGAATGCTAGAGAATGGCAAATGAGAGACAGGGTGCAAAAAGTATCCTTTTCATCAAGGAGTCTGCTCTCCTAGTAACACAAAAAGGGTTGTTATGACAATGTACCTCTTTTTTGCAGCCTCTTCTTGCCTCTCTTTTTCTCTTGGCCTTCTGCTGTCTCTGTTTTGCTGGCTGCCCTTCTCCTGTGCTGTTCAGTGAGGAAATCAGAAAGTTTCAGGCCAGGAACAGGTAGGAACAGAAAGAAAACAAGAGGATAAAGTACACTATCAAACACTGAGATGGTGGTGATTTGCCAGCTTGTGTGTCTCCTGAGACCCAGTTAAGGCCTCTGTGTCTGCCCCTCGCTGCTGAATAATGAAGTACAATGGCCCGGTACAGAGATGACTATGATCCTTGGTCACGAAGGCCACAGAGTGACTTTGAAGTCTCACATACTTAAGCAATCAATGTCGCTAAGGGCTGGCCTGCACCAGGCTGGCTCGCCTGGCCGGACTCTGAACAGGAAGTTTATGATAGTTATTCTAGGAATGGGAATAGAGAAGTTGCTCAGAGACAGAGGCTGGAGTGGTGCAGTAGTTTTGCTGAATGAGCAGAAGATTGGGACATACTCTTAAATTTGCACAAGGCAGGAGCACAGGGTGAATGTTAAACCAATTAATTGGGCTCCAAAAAGTGCTTTTTAGCTGAACTATGACCACGTGTGTAAAATGCATACATAAAAACAGTCCAACATATTAGAATTTATTACTGAACACTGACATTTTGTGTTGCTACTCTGTATAATTCTTCTTTCAAACGCAACACAAAATAAAACTGCAAATATTTATTAGCTTTCTGTTAAGATAGCTCTTTTTCAACATCCACTATAATGGTAGTGCAAGGACACCCCGAGGACAGCAATGTAAGACACGCTACGGTAGCCACTTTGTGACGTAGGGTATACAAGTACATTAACTTACGGTACAAAATCCAATTACAATACAATTTTTTAACCAAGTACATGTTTTCATTGACAAGCTAACAAAAATCATGATTATTAGAGTCTCACAGCTGAAAAGGTGAGTGTCTAGCATTAAGGAATTGTAAACGCACTTTATTTAGATCATATCTGCCAGCTTTTTCAAAATAAAACTCAAAACCAGCTCTTGCTGGAGACCTCTGGCATCTTTTTTATTACTACTGGTGTTAGAATGACATTATAAAAATAAATTATATAAAAACCCAAGGATACTCTTAATACTGCAGCTCCCAGTCTCAAAATCATAAAGGAACAAAAGTGTGTCTGGATACCTGATGTATTTTAGTGCTTTGTGACAAAATTTCATCTGTAACACATGCAGCGATAAATGAGAAAAAAGGGGCAAAATTCAAACACAGTAATGCACAATCCCACCCTGATCATCTACATCACATCTGTTTGAGAACTGGGAATCTGTTTTTTTAGTCTACAGTGAATGTGTGTACAGTCAAAGGATATACTTGTGTATTTGTACAATATGCATCTACAAATGAAGCAGCCAGCAGGACTGTCTCTCCTGGCAGCACTGCCAGCACTAAATAGCTCATTAGCTACTGGCCATAATCCTGTTGTACGCAGTCTGCTTTGCCAGATAACCAGAATGGCATCTCTGCATAAAAAGGAGAAAATAGCAGGCTCTTTGAAACTGCAGCCTTTTAATCACCTTCCCATCTTTTCCTGTGTTCTTCTGTCGTCTCTCTGGTCTGCCATGTCCCTGACTGACTGACTGGTTGAACATGATGTCAGCTTTATTCACAAAGGGAGAGATCGGTAGTTTGACATTGTAAGGGTTTAGACATTACTATCATATGTTCAAATGAGTTTTTCTGTGAGAGTGATAATTCATGACTGGAGTCATCCGTAGTCCTGGGAAAGATGACAAATGAGCCTTTCAAATTCTCTTTTCCTTTTTTTTTTGCTATCTGATTTTGTTTGTATGAAAAGAGCTGTGACTAACACACTGAAAGCATCAGTAGCTTTTTGCCTTTCTTTTGGATTTTTTTTATTCATTATTCTCTGTTCTTTTTGATATTGTTTGATTGATTTCATTGTTTATGGGTTTTGGAATAGCTGGAGAAGGTATCTAAGGAGATTCTGCCCCAGCTGAGCAAAGCTGGCTTAAAGCCAAGTGTCAGTAGAAAAGTTAAGGAAGATTATAATGCCAGGTATATGTAGTCATCAAGTAATCATTTATTGAAGTCTCAAAAGAATAGAAGGAACAGCAACCTTGACTCTGTCCAAAGGTAATAAAACCTTTCAGTTCTAAATTCACTAGTTAACATTGTACAATATATCTCGTGAAGATGTTAGCATAATTTCAAACAGGTTCACCCAATTTGTAATCACACTGAGTTCCCACCTCTCAGATAGAAAAAATGCACAATATTTTCTGCAAACAGTGATGCATAGTTACTTCTTATGCCATAAATTGAACAAAAATAAAAAATAAAAACATTATTATGGCATGGTGCAAAAGTTTGGGCACCCTACACAATCAGTACTTAGTAACACCTCCTCTGGCAGATATCACAGCTTGCAAACGCTTTTCATAGCCAGCTAAAAGTCTTTCAATTCTTGTACTTGGGATCTTCTCCCATTCTTCCTTGCAAAAGGCTTCTAGTTCTGTAATATTCTTTGGTCGTCTTGCATGCACAGCTCTTTTAAGATCTACCCACAAATTTTCAATGATGTTTAAATCAGGGGACTGTGATGGCCATTCCAAAACCTTCAGCCTGCGTCTCTTGAGGTATTCCATAGTGGATTTCGAGGTATGTTTAGGATCATTGTCCTGTTGTAGAAGCCATCCTCTTTTCAGCTTCAGCTTTTTTACAGATGGTGTGATGTTTGCTTCCAGAATTTGCTGGTATTTAGTGGAATCCATTCTTCCCTCCACCCGTGCAATGTTTCCTGTGCCACTGGCTGCAACACAACCCCAGAGCATGATAGATCCACCCCCATGCTTAATAGTTGGCAAGGTGTTCTTTTCATGAAATGCTGCTCCTTTTTTTCTCCAAACATGCCTTTGCTGATTGTGTCCAAAGAGTTCTATTTTAACTTCATCAGTCCACAGCACTTGTTTCCAAAACGCATCGGGCTTCTGTAGATGTCCTGTTGCATACTTCAGACGTTGGATTTTATGATGGGGACGCAGATAAGGTTTTCTTCTGCTGACTCTTCCATGAAGGCCTTGTCTGTGCAAGCATCGCTGCACAGTGGAACGGTGCACCACCACTCCTGAGTCTGCTAAATCTTCCTGCAGGTTTTTTGCAGTCAAATGGGGGTTTTGATTTGTCTTTCTGACCAGCATACGAGCAGTTCTGTCCGAGAGTTTTCTTGGTCTTCCAGATCTCATCTTGACCTCCACAGTTCCCCTGATCTGCCATCTCTTAATTACATTTCTTACTGTGGAAACTGCAAGCTGACAACGCTTTGCTATCTTCTTGTAGCCTTCTCCTGCATTGTGGGCGTCAATAACTTTCATTTTCAGGGTCTTACACAGCTGCTTAGAGGAACCCATGGTTGCTGGGTGTCCACAAGTGTGTGCACAAGGTTTGAAGAGTCAAAGTATTTGTACAGCTTTGAAATTGGCATTTACCAATGACAGCTGTTGCTGTGCATCAGATCTAACGAGCTGATTAAGGTCTGATACCTTGTGAGAGACTTTGAGACTCTGGAACTCTTAGGGTGCCCAAACTTTTGCACCATGCCATAATCATGTTTTTATTTTTTATTTTTGTTCAATTTATGGCATAAGAAGTAACTATGCATCACTGTTTGCAGAAAATATTGTGCATTTTTTCCATTTCCAAGAGAAACTGTGTTAACATCTGTTCAAATAAAAAATCACCAAAATCTGTTATTTATCAAGGGGTGCCTAAACTTTTGCATAAGACTGTATTTTCCCAATATTATTCAGTAATTTCACTGGGATTTGATCCTGGGCTTTTCCTATCATCTTGGCTGAAGAATATTTAAACCACCCTACCTACTTTGTCTCCATTTGTTGCCATTGCAGTTAAATATTTAATTAAACTGTTTTTAAACATTCAGTTAGGGAGTAATTACACAAGCCATTTTTGAACTATTAACAAATTCAAAGCAATGCATATGAAGAATTATATGAAGATTATACAAAAAGACAAAACTGAAGTTTTAACCAGTTTTAATGGTGTCACGCTCGGCGAGTAAAGCTACCAATAACGTCAATGGTGAACTCAATTATAGGGCCAGATGGGTAAAAGCAGAACACTGTCTCTTTAATCAGAGCACTGGTCAGAAACACAAAAAAGCAGAAGTCTGATTCAACATGTAACTCTTTCAGGTTGATAATCCATTCTAGGGTCACAGCCAGCAAACTCACACATCCAAGGTATCCATGAGAAGAACGCTCAGTAGGGGAAGTCCATAGGTGCAAACAATAACCACTGAGTAGGGTAAAGAGTCCATAGCTGAGATGAGACTAACAGGAAGTAGTGTCCAAATAAACGCATGAAACCGGAAGCAGTGGGGCAGAATCATGACACATTGGATCAGGCTCAAATCAAAACTCATTTTTAAATTTGGACCTCCTGACTTTGGATTGTTAAATAGTATAGTTCTAGGCCATTTAGAGGCTTGAATGTCATACAAAAAATCTTAAACTTAATGCAATAATGGATGGTTAACCAATGCAAGAATTGGAATGATATGCTAACACCTCAGTGTGCCCGTTATAAATCTGGCAGCAGCATTTTGGACCAATTACAGTCACACAAGAGGGGACTGATGAATTCCAGTATACAGCATATTGCAATAGTCTAATCGGTTCAAAATAAAAGCATGGATGGATCTTGAGTCACTTGTTGTAAGAAAAGGCTTCAATTTAGATAAAAGTCACAGCTGAAAAAAATGGTCTTAACATTATTGATCAAATTTTTAACATTAGATTTAACTGATCGTTTAACACCTTACTGTTATGGATTGGACTCGCTTACTGTTCTTGTGCTTTTATTATGGTTTGATTTCATGATATCTTATTGCCTCACCAGCTTTATTCCAGTGCACAATCACCACTCATTGTTTCCACCTGTTGCTCATTATACCCTGGTCAGCAGCCCATATAATCTACTCCTTTCCCTCAGTCACTTGCTGGTCTATTACTCTTGCCGTTCATATTATTCTGCCTACACCATAAGATTTGACCTGTTTCATATTTTTTTTCTTTAGTCACCTTTGGGCTGTTTTTCCTGTTTCATTTTTGGACTCTGCTGCTGTTGTGTGTTCCTAGGTTGTGTTTTGAGATTTGTGGTTTTGAGTTGTTTGATGTAGCTCCCCTACTGAGCTGTTTGATTGGGTTGAGCTCTCTTCTTTGTTTTTTATTTTTTATATTAAAGTTATAAGAACTATTCCTTGGCCAGGGTCTGCATTTTTGGGTCCTACCTGTACTTGAGACCTAACACTAACAACCCTTGCAGGTCCCACCATTCCACAGAATAGCTTTTGCTAAATGTTCCCAAATCTAAATTGGGGCAGTTGTGCTTTTTCTGTGTTTGCCTCAAAGCTCTGGAATGAGCTTCCGTTACAAATTAGAATGGCACTATCTGGTTTTTAATTCAAGCCTTAACACATACAGGTGCTGTGAAAAAGTATTTGCCCCCTTTTTGGTTTCTTATTCATTTGTCACACGTTAAATGTTTCAGATCAAACAAATTTAAATACTGGACAAAGATAACCCAAGTAAACACAAAATGCAGTTTTTAAGTGATTTTATTATTAAGGGGGGAAAAGCTATCCGAACTACGGAGCCCCCTAGGAACCCCCCTGAAAAAAAAAAATTGGTAATGTTTTAGGTAGAAAAAAAATTATTACGGTGATGTTTAAGGTTGAAAAAAAAATTATTGCGGTAGAAAAATAATTTCTTTTTAATGGTGGAAATTTTTTTTTATGGATGACATGGTAGAAAAAAAAATATTTGAAGTGTTGGGGAAAAAAAATTGTCAACCATGGTAGAAAAAAAAAACAGGTGCACTTGGTAGAAAAAAAAAATCCTTCACGTGATTTGCTGGGCCACTGTGAAAATCACTGCATCCACCAACGTGACATTGCTTGTGATCATGATGTCTTCACCCTGTGCACCTCTGTCATGGCAGAGAATGGTCTTCAAGTTCCTGTGGATGCTTCTCAAGGCAACTGACCTCTATCTTTGCCTACGAGCAAAAATATCAGCTATTCTAGCTATTGAACGATAAACATGGTTTTATGTGCTCATGCCAGTGCAGTGTATAAGTCTTGTCACAAAAATTACTACAGAATTTAGCAACCCTATTTTCTCATCATAGTGCCATAAATATGAATATCAGTTGCTGCCAACAAAACATCCTAGTAATAGATATTTCAGTCTCATTTGTCAAGTGCTGTGATTTAATATTAAAATCATCAAATTAGTCTGAAAGATATTTGTGTTGACTACATATTTATGACATGACTACAGTACTTATGTAACCATGCCATATAACCTATGCAAATTTAAAAATGACATTTGTTAGAAAAATGTATAAAGTATTAAAATGCAAACTGTAATTTATGATGAAACACTTTATTCTTAAAATTAAATGCATATTATCCATCAGAAAGCAGTGAACATCAATGATCACACTAGGAACTCAAATACTTACCAAAAAAATATATATATAAAATGTAGTGGACAGTGTTTATGAATTATACACTAACTACATTTTATTTAATAAAAACTGTAGGTTAAAGATACACCAAAACCATTTTCCTCCATTTTGATGTTAAAATAAGATGGCAGATTTACTTAAATTTTCCCGTCTGACCATTACAACACAAAAGCTTTTCAAATCTGCAATTGGAGTGAGTGACTAAAACACGTCACAATTTTTTGTTAAATTTATATGTAGAACCAGAACTGTTAAGAACTTGATAAAAGTGCTACAAAATATCTTTAGTGCTGAAATATTAATATACTGTAGAGAACCACACTCTACTCTGAACAGTCACAATCATAATATGTGAAAGTTTGAACCCCCTCGGTCCCCTATTTTGACCTGGGAAAAGTAATGAGAAAAGGTGTTTTCTTCTTTCAAACCAATACAATAATTATATTTACTCTGTCAAAGTGAGCATGTCCCTGTTCACGTTGTACCTGCATCACCAACACCGAGAAAAAAGAGAAGCAACATGAAAATGAACACATATACAGTTATAAATTTACACAAAGATTTAAAATAGTTATGAAAATTACAATTGCATCCAAAACTTACAGCTAAATGATGTCCATGACCCACATGTTTGCATCAAGTACACTTGTAAAATCTTCAGCAAGCTCGAGGTAGGATCCATAGTTGTTTGGCACCTCTAGCACACAACCACACGTGTGTGCCTGCGGGGTTCTTGTAAAGATGCTCTTTGGCTCAGTGAAGCAGACGTGGATGGGCTGTGCTACAAGGAGGTCGGCACCTGTGAAAACGTGGCAAATGTATATCGGTTAATTTGAACTAAAATACAGCATTTAACTCAACTGAAGTTGGGTTAAATACTAAAGTAGTAAACTTTTTAATGTAGTTCATTTAATTTACTGAAAATGTGCTGTC
>NW_018127939.1:283880-292277 GCF_001952655.1 Monopterus albus
CTTTATGAACAGGTAGACAACACCTTTACTCACTGTCTTGAACACATCACGGGTAAATTCAGCCTGTCGAGCTAATCAACACAGCATGCATTAAAACAGTCAGTACTAGCTACATACACGGTCTTTGTGCTCGCTATACTTCGATATGTTGCGTAAAAGACCCGAAATTAGCTAAATATCAGGTGAACAGCTGAGCTCCGTACTAAACTGAGTTTCAATCCCTGTGTTTTGGAGGTGAACCTAGCGTTCAAAACACTAGAGACCATCTAACTAGCTTAGTAACAGAGCCATGCTAATGTCTGATCCGGATATTTCCCTGCGACCCTGAGTCCATAAACATGCTAAATTACATTATCCCCAACTTTGAAATATTACAGGAATTATTAATATACGGTGTAATGTCGCTACTTACTTCACAATTGTAGCTGCTGCTGGCAGATGTCATATCCTCGTTGTTTACATCCAGCGGCTCCAAGGTCAGCTTCACCACTGCCAGCCCGGCAAATCACGTGAAGGATTTTTTTTTTCTACCAATGGCACCTGTTTTTTTTTCTACCATGGTTGACAATTTTTTTTTTTCCAACACTTCAAATATTTTTTTTTCCAACCTTGTTACCTAATTTTTTTTTCTACCATGTCATCCATAAAAATTTTTTTTCCACCATTAAAAAGAAATTATTTTTCTACCGCAATTTTTTTTTCAACCTTAAACATCACCGTAATAATTTTTTTTTCCTACCTAAAACATCACCAATTTTTTTTTTTTCAGGGGGGTTCCTAGGGGGCTCCGTACCGAACCTACATGGCCCTGTGTGAAAAAGTAATTCTATTATTTGTTATATATTAACTTTTATCCATATACCAGCACATGCCACACGCAATTTGTATTTGTAGTTTGTTGGGCCTCTGAACAAAAAGGAACCAAAAATGATTACAGCCAAAATGAGTCATCCCTGAATGTTTGATAAGTGCACTTTATTCACCTGCATAACAGAACTGAATAAATAGCAGAGAAACATTTGCCTGAGATCTACATGATGTTTTCTGTTTTATTAAATAAATGGCAGTCTTCATATTAGAGTTTTTTTGGTGTTAATCAAATTTTAATAAGTGAAACAGGGTGTGAAAAAAGTATGCACACCATCTGTGGAACTATGTCAGACAGAATTATTTGATCCAGATTTCACATCATGCTGCTCAGATCTCGTATTTAGATTGTAGCTGCAGGATTTGAACATGAATTAATTTTCAAAACACTAGTTACTCTGTGTGTCAGGCCAGCAGATCTCAGCGGAGTTTAATATTCCAAAATCATGAGCTTAGTGTGTTCATGTGTACTGTAGCTCTGATGAATAGCACTGGGATGCAGTGTGAAATGTGAGTGAGTAACCCAAAAGGCAAACCACCCATGATGGAAGTGCTACATATAACCGTATCATTTCAATTAGTAAATTGTACTGCGTGTTTCTTATACACATATTGTTCTACCAAACACTGCTGTTGGATGTATGTTGTGAATCCAGTCACACAGTTTCAGCACAGGCAATGGTGCAAAGGAGGAGATATTTTTGGACACCATATGTCTTCTAGATGTACTTGGAGAGTGTAAAACAGGGGTCAGGACAGGACAGGCTACAGTCTACCTCCAGGTGAGAGAAGATGCATATTTCTCAAAATAAATCAACAGGAAAGAGAGCATAGCTTCTGTTTGGTGTTGCAGTTGTTTCAAAAGTAATGAATCCTAACATGCTGAGTCCTGAATATTTCTATATCATGGAACTCACTCTACACATACACCCTAGCATATCGTGGCCTTCATACAACCCTCTTCTTGGTCTAATTTTGTCTTGAGGAATTCAGCAGTTTGTCTTGTTTGAAATGCTTGTGTTCCTAAAGATCTTAGGGATCTGCTGGGTTGATATTCATCAAACAGATTAGAAATGTATTTTGGTGCAAGGGTGTTAAGTGATTTATAAACTATTAGATGCTACCCACACAGTGGGAGAGTCTGTAATTATGAAAATGGTTGAGCAGCAAGAGGGAAGCGGTGTTACAAGATACAGTGTGAACGACAGAAAGAGAGAATGCCTTGGGCTCAGTTTGTTGCCCCATATTAAGATTAAAATTTGAGCCTAATACAGGGCCTGCGGAGCCTTCTACCCCCTTTCCAGCCACCACCCCATCATTCCCCTACCATTTTTTTAATATTGACAGTCAGGGCATGTCTGTTCCCCAGAATACACTATTAAGTTGGTTAGCAGTGCCACAGGCACATCTCCTGCATGGTTTGCATTGACCTTTTATACAACGGCTTTCTTGAAACACACATTTCCTATATATAAAGCAAGATGTTAGTCTGTTGTGACTGCTACTCTATACTGTACACTGAAGATCAGCACTCAGATATTAGCTTCATTTTCTTAAATTCTGCTGGTTGAACATGGATGCTATAATTAATTGTTTCCCACTGTTGTAGTACATACATATCAACAAAGGAAAAATAGATGTAGTTAATACTGTGGAAGGCTAAGGAAGGCCACCTTGCCACAGATAATACACCAACACAGGGCTGGAACTGCCAAGGACTTTGATAAAGCATTTTCAGGGACATGATGGAATCCAAACTGTAAAAAGAAGGAGGGAGTGGCTTCTTGAATCAGCTGCCATCTGCATGTATCACTAATCCAACTGCCTCACCACATATTCCCTTTTATATGTTCTGAAATACTGTAATCTCAGCTATAGCATATTCTAATTATGTCCCCTGCCGTTTAATCGTTGATGACTGCTTGATGACGGACTAATCAGTGGCAGTGCTGGACTTAAGCAGGTATTTGAAGGTAATCAGAGGAAATAGGCAAAGACAAGGTCCTCTGAATGTGTCTTTCTATTTAAACTACATGTTCTCTGTATGATCAGCTTTAAAGTATCATCAGCCACTTGATATGCAGCCCACCAATGGATGACTGAGAATCTGCACAGCTACCAGTGCTGTACTTAGTAAAGTCCAAGACAAATCCAAGCTAGGTTCAGCTAGGTTAGATAATGAGAAGAGACTTACACATATGACGTCCTCTTCACAATTTTAGAATTATATTGACGGAACCAGCAACACTACCGATTTGATCTCTCTCTCTCTCTGACACACACACACACGTGTGTATCCAGGCACCAGTGTACTCCCCAGTGCTTTATTTCTGTCTTTACATTTATGATTTATTGTAACTGACATGTCTGCCTTAGTCATCCTAAACACAGTTCCTCCATGCTCTAATTTATTTCAATAGTCCACAAAACACTGTAATGGTTGACAAAAAAAAAAAAAAAAAAAAAATCAATATCTACCTTCCTCCTCACATATTACACATTGGATAATGCTGGCTCGTGCTGAAGTGATGACATATATCCAGCTTTGCCCTTCAGGGCAACTGTCTTTACCAAAGCATCCTTACTGCTTTGTTTGCTGTTTAGTTTTTCTCCTACATGATCAAATTAGCATTTCTGTTATGTAAAGTAGTATATTTTATTATTTTTGACCACTTAGAGACATTATGTCACAATCCCTGTCCTGTCCCTGTTAGTTTCTTGAGTTTGTTTTGAACTGTTATTCCTCCCCCCAGTCTATGTGACCCTGGACTTTCCCTCTGACTCTGCCCTGCAAACCAACCTTTCATTCCTTCATTACCCAATCCTGAATTCCACCACAGGTGTTTCCAAACCCCTCAACAGCTATATATTATTCTTATAGTACTGTAACTCTGCTCATTTCGTGACATTTGCCTTGTGGCTTTATTCAATTTTCAACTTGATTTATCATATCATGTAGTGGCATTTATTGGTGGTGGGTTTGCAACATTTCTCTCATATGCTGTCACTGCTGTACTAAAGGGATTGCACATCAGTCGGTCCTCTCCAGAGGCTTTTTACATTGTTTCTCTACTACTGTCTACCAGTTGTTTGTCACATCTGGTAAAGCATAGATCAAAGCTGAACTCTGGTGGCAGGATGTTCTTAACATATCCACATCAGACACGGCAAATAGACACTTTTGGTGACACTGAGGTGAACACACACAGTGATGTCTGCTCTTTCGGCCAATTTATTGCTGAGAAACTAGAACTGCTGAGAACTGTGCCCTAGAAACCCTAGAAGACTGAGACGAGTCAGAAATGATAAACTACAGCATCTTAAGACCAGATCTTGAACACTAATTACATTTGAGTACAGTGGCACTGCCATTTAAACCACAGGTACATCTCTGTTTATCATTTATTTCCTGTTGTACTCACATTTTCTTAATATGTGCCTATATGCTGTGTAAGTGCCAGTGGTTGTTATTATTTAATGAAGATATTCACCAACGGTCTGATCTAAGCAGTCTCTTTCCACCCAGCTCCCACGTATCCTGTGACTTCCACTAAACCCCTAAACCTCTACTTGAATTTGATTTATGTTATAAGCTCCCTGCTCTGTCACAGGCTGTGGTCCTACATTATGTTGTCATATTCTGTCACAAAGAGATGCCAGACTGGAGGCACAGCACAGGATCAATGTTCAACATTATCCTTCTGATATATTTTCCTCTAAGAAGTAAGGTTGCAGTTAGAAACAGTTTGTGCATGAGTGAATTTGTACTGCCTGTTGACTCACTTACTGCACCTGGAATTACAATGCCAAGACAGACAGAGAAGAACAACACAGCCACCCATCTTTTATGGAGATCGCTCAGAGTTTTGCCAGTCAATATACAGTACTTGACAGAGAGTAATGGAAGTTACTGTGGCCCTGTCAGGGCCAGACCTGTGCTTTGTGAGTGAATGGAGATCAACATCTCCTGCCCCACCATTGATATGGAACCAGCAAGCTCTATAATTGAAACACAGCAGTAGATGATGTGCACTGACAAGTCTTGATAACAACCTCTCACCCTCATTGTGTGGTGTAACACACTATAGTTGACATGAGTTGTTAGAATTGCCATACAAGAAAATCCAAATGAATGTCTTGGGGGGTGGTGGGCTGGAAACAAACTAAATAATTTAGCAGAGAGTCATTGGTCTCATTATTATGTACTGTAAATCAGTGGTTTTCAAACTTTTTGTGCCCAAGGCACAGCAAAGTACAATCCAAAATGACAAGGCACACCTCTATTCATGTCCATGGAAAAATTCCTCTATTTAACATTTATTTACTTATGACAAATAAAATGAGTGAGTGAGAGAGGAGGAGTAGGTCTGGCATGAGAGGGAAGCATCAAGATGTAACCATTCCTTACAGACCAAACTAAGAAGAGAGATGCACTGGGAATGAAAATTGGTTGACATTGAGTTAAAAAAATTAAATGAAACTTAAATTTGAATCAGCATTTACTATTGTTGATATGATTTGCCAACTTACTGTAGAAGTGAGTGAGACATTCTTGCATAGTTTTTATATCCTTGGTGGTATTGAAGAGAGCGCATCTGGACCTAGCATGACACCTGCAATTTTTTTTTGCAAGCACAGAGGGTGAGTGTCTCCCTTACTGTGTGAGGTTTCATCTATTTTGCAATAAGCTTCACCAGCATATAACGTGCCTCCATCACCTTATCAGACAATTTCACACAATCCCACAGTCTTGCTGCCTCTGGTGCAGATCTTGTGCTCTTAGGCCACATTTCTCTCAGCATAGAAGGGATGTTTGGTTTCCAAATGCCTCAACTTGTTTGGCAACACATTAGCATTAGCTATTTTCTCCCCACAGATGATGAACTCGGTCTGAGGGCTGTTGGTGTCTGTGGTCAAGCTGAAGCTGTGAGAAAGGTAGCTTTATGGTACTGTCTACTGACAGTTCTTTTTCTCCTTTCTTGAGGTGGTTTTTTAGGCTACAGGATTTGCCTCTGAATTGGGAAATGAGTGCATACAAAGTACTGATATAATAAAGTAAAAATTAATTCATAACCATTTGTCTTGCAATACTAATGTATGGTTGTCATAAAAACGGCAAACCTGGGCTTACCTCATGGCATGCCACTGTGCTGCGGCATACCATTTGGGAACCACTGTACTGTAAATGTACATAGAAGAGGCAAATGTTATAACCGCTTTGCAAAAATAAAGCCAAATTATTGTGAATGCTTTTGCTGCCATCTTATTTTTTTGCAACCAGATTCTGCGCAGTAGTGACCAGAAGTGGAGTGACAGCTTCAGACTACCAGTCAAAGGTGTCAAATCAATTGAAATACACCTCTTTTATATAATCAAATAACTTATTAAATCAGACGTAATAGAAAAATGACCACTTGTACACACATGATAATATCTAGCAAAAAACACAGAAGTGACCTCTTGGGAAAAATGTATTCTATTTGTACTTTTAGTTTTTAGTATGGCTCATGTCCCATCCACTAACGTGGAGGAGGTGGGATTTATGTCCTATGCTGAAAACAGCCACCAGAGGGTGATCGTGTCACGATGGCTTCACTTCTGGGAGCTGTCAGCCTGTCCATTGTCTGTACAGTCAATGGTTCTTCCCAAACAATTCAGCCAGTTTCATCAGTCCATAAAACATTTCCTATTAGACTTGCATTGTGTCAAAGTGCTGTTTAGCAAACTTCAGACAGTTCTGTTTATTTATTTTTTTCTATTTTGACATGCAGCAGCTTCCTCTCCATGCTCCATGCAACCATACACCATTATTTGTGTATGATGGACTCAAAAACAGAGAAGTTTATACTCCACTGATTCCTCTATTCTGGGCTTCTTCTTCTTCTTTTATCTCATTGAACATGTGACTTTGGAGGCATCTTGGCTAGGTGCCCACCTCTGAGTAGCCACTATACTAAATCCTCTCCATTTATAGACAGTTTATCAAACTTTGGACTGATGAATATTGTTAGGTATTTTTAGTCAGATAGAAATTGGATAGATACTTTATGTATTAGAAATGTTTAGTGGAGATAGGATGTCTAGTTAGACTGTTAAATGCTTAGTCATGCTTATGAGTTTCTACAGGGTACATCTGGTCAAGGATAACTAGAGAGAAGAGTTGATGACTGTCAGCAGACAGGGTGTTTAATATTATTATTATGACTTGTATAACTGTAGCCTTAGCCATAATATGTTCTTATGTTTAAGTCACGACATGTTACTAGAGGTCGTGAGAATGTTTTTAGTTACACACCACTTAACCAACAGACACACACACACATTGATTTGCTTCATGTTTTGACTACTGCTATGACCAGCTGCAGAGCTGGCACCAGAGACGTCTCGGTTGACGTTCCTGTGTAGTATGGGGCTAGCCCAACCGAGGGGATATAATGTATAGGCCTGGTGGGTTCAGGGTCTTTCATCTTACATCTGCCTGCGAGCAGTTTGGAGGTGCAAGATACCTGAGCGTGTAATGTTAATTTTACCTGTGATCCTTTGAATAAATCAGCACTGTTTTGAAGTTACTTGGACTGTCTCGTCTCTGAGTTAGCAATGGTAACAAGAAGCAAAGACTAACAATATCTAAACTTTTTGAGATTACTTTTTAACTCTTTCAAGAATTGATCAAATTGACAAAGATACTAGTTTTTTGGCAATTTCTACACTGACTAGACTCCAGGTTTGCTCACTCACAACTCCAATTAGCTTTAGTTGATGTTATTAACATAGGGGTTCACATACTTCCAAATTACACTGTGAATGTTTGTGATGTATTTGATATGCACAACAACAATATAGTGATTTGTGTATTGTTAGTTAAAATAGATTGTGTGATGAATATCTGGCTCTATTTTAATGCACAAATGTGGGTAATTCCAAAGAGTTCCTTTACTTAGAATTACAACGTTAAAAATATTGCTAAAAATGGTGTAATACCTTGGCTCCATTTTTGTTGTCGCCACGCTTACTGTAAGACGGCTTGCTAATTGGACAATGAATGTAGCTGAAGCAGTTGTGTGAAACTGTGTTTAGTTTTACATCGACACGTAGTTTTTTCCTAGTGTTACAATGCTGCATGGAGAAAATATTTGACATTCTAACCTGAGGAGCACACTTTAAAGTTCACTTGTGGCTTACCCTGTGTGCTCCCATTCTCACTCTCCCCTGTGTTAGGAGTGCAGCAAGACCAGCTGAAGAAAAACAATGGTAAAAGTCCATTAGTGAGCTCTGAATCTTGGTAATTGCCTCTCATTAGTCTCACCAAGGTGCCACAACTTGTCATAAAATTCAGCTATGAAACTCATATTTCAACAAGGTGTACAGCAGGAAGGGCAGGAGGAGGAAGCACAGCAGCAAGAGAGACAAGGTGGAAGATTAGTGATCATGGTAAAAAGGGGAAGAAATGGAAGACATTGGGGGGGTGGGGGGGTTCAAGGGGGAGGGGAGGAGAGCAGAGTGGGTAACACTGTAAGGGCTGGGCACAGA
>NW_018127939.1:293878-301191 GCF_001952655.1 Monopterus albus
TCAAGGGGGAGGGGAGGAGAGCAGAGTGGGTAACACTGTAAGGGTTGGGCACAGAATAGCAAAAGAGAAGGAGGAGGAGTGAAAGTGTGAGTCACATTTCAGCTTGGGCCCACAGATCCTGCTTGAATAATTTTACCATGTTTCTAACAATTTAAGGATAACAATAGTCACTGAAAGTGTTCTTACAGTACAATTAGAATCAGTTTGCTCTTTTTTTACCTAGATGATGCTGTGTATCTCTAACAAAATGCAACACTCCAGCAGTACTGTAAATACAGTATCTATTTACCGGCCTTTGTAAATGTGAAAGCTACTTTACCAGCAGGATTATTTACAGCATTCTTAAATTTTCACTGTGTTACCTTCAAAACCAAATTCAGCCTTTGAACCCAGAAAACCAGATGCTGACTGATTGCCAAGGAGATCAAGGGAATACAGGGCGTGACAGAGTTGGCCTGAGTGAGTTTATGCACCGGAAATATTACCTCTCATTATCTAGACTTTGATAGACATCAAAGCATGGCGGGAAGACAGGGTGAAAGGATAAAAAAGGTGAGGTGAGGACAGGAGATTTGAGACTGATAGGAGAGGTATACAGTATAAAAATGGAGACCAAAAGATATGGAGGCATTAGGACGAAACATGAGGAACTGAAAAGGATGGCACATGGGACATGGCAAAGAAGGAGAAAATAGAGGAGGAAAGAAAGTAATAGAAATCAAATGCATATGAGGATATAAAACAGGATGGGTGAGGACGTTAATGGCCTCACTGGGATTCTAACAACTGCTGTGCCGTCTGAAGGAAGAGTTTAAACAGAGCACAAAGGTTAAATGGCGGCTTTTCAGCCTGAATAATCAGCTTTACTGGCCAGGTGTGCTGGACACACAAGGAATTTGACTCTTGTACAGCGGCTCTCAATGTGTATGTACATATCCTTATGTAAGGCAGCAATGGGCAGATCAACAATATAAGGCTGAGAGAAAAGAAAGGAAAGAAAGTAATGTGTAAACAAGCAAAAGGAATGTGCATTAGGAAAAAAAAGTAGTTATAAATAGAGACCTGTATATATACACACAGTCTAGATACATTTTACGGATCTATATGTACAAGGCATATTTACAGGTATGGCACTGAGGGTTACTGTCCAGTTATACTGTCGTGGGTTAAGTGTTAATCAGAGTGATGGCCTGGGGAAGAATCAGGTCTTGTGCCTGGTTGTCTTGGCACACAGTGACAACAACAACAACATGTTTCTGCTTTCTCACCAATAAAAATTGGAATACTGGACTGCTTAATCATGGTGTCCACGGGGTTTTAAAAAGTATTAAAAAGTGATTAATCAAAATCGCCAAATTTAAGGCCATTAAAAGTGTTTAATGTGGTTTAGAGGTTTTTTGTTGTGACATGCATAACGACAATAAAGATTCTTGACTTGACTTGAAAAAACACATGGCTGGTGGCCCTATTTTGATTTTGTGCCCTTGCTGAGAGCACCTGACTCATACTTCAAGTGTGGTCTTTGCTCAACAATAGCTGTTTTCATCATAAAAGGTCTAAAAAAAAAACCATCGTGGGCCATCTACTCAGTGCAAAATACCAGACAAACAGTTAAGTATACTGGAGCATTTAGCAGCTAAAGAGCCAAATATTTGCCCCAAGAGTTGGTTATGACCAACACTGAGCAAAAAGAGAGTGAATATTGGATTTCTTTTTTCCAGTAGCCAGAAATGTGACAAATGAATGCTAATATTGCTCACTGTCTTCTGAATGTGCAAACAGTTTGCCAGATTAATTTACAGTTGCAGTACATTTTGATAATGATGTTATGTTATGGCTACAGCTAATTTCCGCTGTCCCCAAGTGGTCAAAAATGTAGTTAGTGCAGGTTTAAAGTCAAATTCCCCTCATCAGGCAGTTCAGAATTCTGTATCAAATTCATTCCCTTTGCAGAGCACACAGCAAACCATGAACTGCAGTTTAAAGGGCAACCAGACAAGAAGATTTCAGAGAAAATATAAGAATGTGTTTCAGTATGCCACACCCATCTCTTCATCAGCTGATGAAATTTCAGACAACAAACAACCCACAGAGAACAGGGGGGTGTCCTTCTTGCATTGATTAACAGGATTGGTGTATGACTTTGTGACTATCTCTCATGATCCTTGACCTGACCTGGTTTTTCGAACATTCTCATATGATTTGTCGTCATGGCAACATGTCCGTAATCTCAAACCTATTTGGGAGCAGGTTTATTCTCAGGCTTTTTCAATGTAAGCAAGGTAACCTCACAAATTTAAATGAGTTACAACAGGAAGCAACCCACTGACAGTGGAACAATTATAATGAGACATGAGTTTAAAGCAGTACTGAAAGATTGACAGGACCATTTGGCCCGTCCAGAGCCATTCCTAATCAAATGGCACAGTTGGAAGGGAATCATTTATTGAAGTGGACCATTAGCCCCTCATATTAGGGGCCAGACAAAGATGAGCCATCACACAGTCAGTGTGCATTGCACTAAGATTTCATTTTTTATACACTATATGGACAAAAATATTGGGACATGCCTTGGGACATGTCTGATGGTACTGACGACAACGATGGCAGCCTTGGTTACTCGTGCCTTCTTGTGGTGGTTGTTTTTCTTTGTTTTCTCTGTCTTTTGCAACCCATGCCGGATTACTTTTACCAAAGAAGAACTGTTAAATATCAGACAACTCACACCAAACTACCTTTCTCCGATTTTTGTGAACGAAGAATGCTGTATGGACATTCTGATCAGAGGTGCAGCTGCCATATGCGGGACCTGGAAGAAATGCTGGTGTGGCAAGGGTGCGGGGTGCCTTGGTGAGGCTACGCCAGAGAGGGACACGGACTTCCACTGGCTGTATGCAAAAAATGCCAAATGTCAAATGGAGTGCTGTATAGCACACCACTATTGGACTGTGGAGCAGTGGAAACATGTTCTGTGGAATGGCAAATCACACTTCTCTGTTTGGCAGTCAGGTGGGCAAGTCTGTGTTTGGCGGATACTGGGAGAACATTACCTGCCTGACTGCACTGTGCCAACGCTGAAGTTTGCTGGAGGAGGGATAATGGTATGGGGCTGTTTTTTAGGGTTTGGGCTAGGGTCCTTACTTCCAGTGAAAGGCAATCTTAATGCTTCAGCATACCAAGACATTTTGGATGACACTATGCTTCCAACTTTATGGAAACATGCAAAAAATGTTGCATGTTCTCCCTGTGCTTGCATGGGTTCTCCCCGGGTACTCGGTATTCCTCTCACAGTCCAAAGACATGCAACTTAGGTTGATTGGCGGTTCTAAATTGCCTGTAGGAGTGAGTGTGAGTGTGTGTGGCTGTCTGTCTCTAAGTGTCAGCCTTGTGAAAGGGTGTACCCCGCCTCTCACCCAATGTCAGCTGGGATTGGCTCCAGCCCCCTGCAGCCCTCTTCAGGATAAGGGGTATAGATAATAGACGGATGGACAGATAAATTCTAACCACGACAACAATAAAAATCCTGGCCTGAAAAGTAGCTGAAAAAGAGGCTTTTGCAGAGATTTGCAAAACGATCTCACTGTGGAAAATTCTCCTCACATTTTTATTTTGTTGGCTACATGAGATACATCCAAGTATAAAAATACACACACACACACAAAGAGGCTATCTTATAGCCATGGTCCATTTGGCAACTGGGGAGGCCTGCACTTGTGGAATTACTGTGCCAGTATAGAGCGTTTGATTGTTGCCTGCGTTTGCCATTAAAACCTGCCAGATTAGTGCAGTGCTAGACAGCTCCACTGACACCTCCTGCTGGCTTGCATGGAGGTCACAGTCCATATGGCCCCCTAAATATTTTCTTTCTCATAGTCACGTTTACACACTCACACACACATGTCCATTATTCTTTGTGTACTTTGGTCCTTCCCAGCCTCTCATAATTATCCAGCATGTTGTTTGTCTGCTGTGAAAAGCCGTCCACCAATTCTGTGTACCTGAAACTAAAGCCAGCCAGTTCTACTACAACCATTCAGTAACTGATTTGAGGGATTCTGTAGATTTAGTTGGATTCTGTGAATTTATTACAGAAGACTGGGTCTTCGTGTTTAATTTGGTTTCCAGTTGGTAGTAGGTGGTGCAGTGGGTTCAAGAGGAACCAAGAGAAGGTGATTGAGGAAAATGGGCGCTGGAATTTGTCCCAGAAATTCTAGCGCCACTGTGATAGTGGGATGCAGCATATGGTTGTATTGAACTTAGGTCCAAATTCAACACATATACCATCAGCCACGTGAGCTCCCAACCTTTTTGTTTTCCTTTCTCTCCTCACTGACTCCATGGCATCCATTAAAGACATAGTGAAAGTGCATGGATATCTGAGTGAGAGCAGAGTGCTCAGAGCAAAAGGTAGACAAGGCCATTTATGGAAAGTGATGTGCAGTGAATACATATCCAATCAGCCTGCCTCCTGGATTTAAAAGCAGGCAAAATGCCTCAGTATTCCCTTGCCTTCAAAAAAGGAAGAAAACACAATGAAGTTTCACCTCAATTTTTCTTAATAGGCCCTGATAGACATGAAAACAAACAGAATCACAGAGTCATAAAGAGAGCTGAAGAATCAATCAATATTTTGGTGGATGCAGTTTGAGCAGCACCCATAAAACCCATCAGCTGATTGGAATGCTGGTGACCAAGAATAGAGTATGCACATAGCTATTTGTGACTATCTTTGCTTTTGACTGAGTGTCCATGTATCAGCAAATTCAGATGCTCGTGGGGTGTGTATCTGCCTAGAGAGAGAATTTTTTTTTCTTGGTGGAATTGTTTAATATTTTTACTCAAAAAGAAGTGGTACTGAGTAAGCCAAGGCAAATTGAATGACAATTATGCACGGTCATTCATTAAACTATAATAGAGAGGATGGCTTATTGCCTGTGAAGTTACTTCTCTTGTTTATTTTAATATACATAGTTATTTTGGAGTCACCTTTTATGTTAAAGCATGACATTTCTGGACCCTATTAATATGTCTCCCTTTGCTATAGTTTAGCAAGGGTGTAGGTTTGGTCTTTGGTCTCACCTGAAGCATTGAAGAGGCGCCTGTTCCCTCATCAGCCTGCGCTGCTTCTGACAAACAAAATAACTCAATTCTATTTCTAGCCCATCCATTAATATTGAATGATTTTGGTGACACTACTGTCCAACATGAAGTTACTGAATAGCCTATTTTTCCCCAATAAAAATTCACCAGAATTTTACAAAAGTACATTTTTGCCAAACTAACTGTTGTAGTACAATCAGCAGATGACCATTAATGCGTGAAGTGATCTTGACACAACTGTATATGAGTTAAGTTACTGAATATCTTTCCCAATAAAAATTCCAAATTATGAAATAAAAAAAAAAACATTTTTCCTAATTAATGTGTGTAGTATAGCTAGCAGATGGCCATTGAGGTGTAAAGTAATTTTGGCAAGACTATACTGGGTACAAATAAAGTTATTGAATATTGTAACGGTGGCTGGTGAAGGAGAGTTATCGACACTAATTTGTCTTATTTGTCAGCAAAAGGCTGCTTTAATTTTATTCCAGAACACATAGAACATTCTGGCCAACAATCCCACCACCTGAACTAAATACCTCCTGTGCCAAGTGGGCATTATGGGGGATCCCGCCAAGTGTCTCCCTCTCTCTGCCCCCTAATGCTACACAGCCCCCACTTGGTGTAACTTTCCTTAACAACCCGCAGTCATAACAAAGTCCCCCAAGTATTGGGGCATCCTGCACTAGTGACGAGACCACCCTGTGACTTGTTCATTCTTGATTCTGCACACATAGGATCTATTGGGTTTGTTGTTTTTCCAACTGGGAAAACAGTCATCAGTGTCCACAGCAGCAGTCTGCTCTAAAAGTTCTACATGTTTGTGATACTTGAGGTCAAACTCAAGCTTAACTAGATCACAAGCTCACATTGTTTTGAAAATATTTATCATTTACTGTCAAGTTTGCCCGGTGGCACCTTCCTCATTTCCTTTCCTCACACTAGTCAGCTCCCTTGCACTGATTGCACTATTAGACACACCTGTCCCGCTTCGCTGATACTCACCAGCTGCGCCTCGTTAGTCTCCTCCTTACTTATACACTGCTCACCGTTCACTCCCCTGCCAGTTCTTCAGGCCCAGTTCATGTTCACGTTTTGCCTTCCTGTGCCAAGTACACCCGCTCCTTTTGCTGTGTTATCTCTAGTCTCTATCCTGCCTGACCGTAACTGTTTTTTTTTCTCCTCTGGACCCTGGTTTCCCTCAGCTCTACCAGCCATCGCTACACAGGTCGATGCACAGTCTCCGTTAATCTGTCTCTTTGTTAAACTCTTCTCTCAGTCATCATCATCTCTACCCCGACCAGCCCAGGAGTGAATCCAACATCCGCAGCCCGGCCCATCATCACTCCATTGACTGTGTTTCCTGCTACTGCTGATTGACACCCTGTCCTCTCACTCCTCCTCATTTCATGTAAATATTTTTTCACTGTTGGCACTGTAAATAAAACCCACTGCTTGCACCGAAGCCAGCCACCTGAGGCCCGTTTCAAGAAGGAGGTGTAACAAACTCAGAGTTTAAACCTGAACTCTGAGTTGACTTGCACAGTGTTGGAAAACTTGGAGTTTTCGGTTTCAGAACAGCTGAAAAGAGTTGGTTTAATCAACTCTGAGTAGGTTGACTCAGAGTTAGGCGCGTGCCACGCGACTATAAAAAGCCATGAACAATGGAGTGAAGACATTACGATTCACCATGGCAACAGGACCAAGCCAAAATAGGTCTGCGTTTTTCCCCGACAGAAATGGATGTGCTACTACAAGCATATAGTGACTACGAGCCCATATTTCGTAAAAAAAAAAGCAACACGGCTGCAGCGGCGAAAGAGAGAGAGCTTGGGGGAAAATAGCTGCCTGAGTCAATGTGTACGTTTACATTTTAATCATACGGTGTTCGGTGTAATTACTAAATGTTAGTAATGTTATTATTTGTCACTCGTAAAGTAAGGAATGGTTCTTAATTCTTCAATAATTTAATGAGTAACTTCAGCAATTGCATAAAATACCGATTTTTGTACGAATTAAAAGTCCAGTTTTATGTCTACCCTTTCTTAAAATTCCTATTGTGGTTGATATGGGATTTGTAAAGTAATGATTAATAAATAATCCAGTACGTTTTATGGAGAGTAATTATTACATTAATCAAAATACTTTTTTAAAATTGACCCAACACTGATGTAATAATATAAGAATTGAATTTTAATTTTCATGTAGGTGCA
>NW_018127939.1:302673-309733 GCF_001952655.1 Monopterus albus
TGAACTCTGAGTTGACTTACACAGAGTTGGAAAACTTGGAGTTTTTGGTTTCAGAACAGCTGAAAAGAGTTGGTTTAATCAACTCTGAGTTGTCTGACTCAGAGTTAGGCGCGTGCCACGCGACTATAAAAAGCCCTGAACAATGGAGTGAAGAAATTACGAGTCACCATGGCAACAGGACCAAGCCAAAATAGGTCTGCGTTTTTCCCCGACAGAAATGGATGTGCTACTACAAGGATATAGTGACTACGAGCCCATATTTCGTAAAAAAAAAACAAAAAAACAACACGGCTGCAGCGGCGAAAGAGAAAGAGTTAGCTTGGGGGAAAATAGCTGCCCGAGTCAATGGGTACGTTTACATTTTAATCATACAGTGTTCGGTGTAAGTAATTACTAAATAATGTTAGTAATGTTATTATTTGTCACTTGTAAAGTAAGGAATGGTTCTTAATTCTTCAATAATTGAATGAGTAACTTCAGTAATTGCATAAAATACCGATTTTTGTACGAATTAAAAGTGCAGTTTTATGTCTACCCTTTCTTAAAATTCCTATTGTGGTTGATATGGGATTTGTAAAGTAATGATTAATAAATAATCCAGTATGTTTTATGGAGAGTAATTATTACATTAATCAAAATACTTTTTTAAAATTGACCCAACACTGATGTAATAATATAAGAATTGAATTTTAATTTTCATGTAGGTGCATTGATGGGAATATGTGTGCCATCAATGCATCCAACCGCATTAGGAAATCCTGAAGGGGATTCTAATTATTAGTTTATTTCCAGAGGTCACATCAAGATGTTATTAACTGATCATCATTTGTCGGATTAGCCTTGCTGAAACGAATTCAATACCACTAACCTGCAATCCTGTGAAACTCCTCTTTAATGGCTCTGAGGGGTTTGTGCCCAGGAAACACAACAAAAATTCACAGAAAGCGCTTGAGGGTGAGGCACACTTTCCGAACTATTCTACATACTGTGGCCTTACTAATGTGCTCTGCATCCCCGATGTTATAAAGAAAACTGCAGTTTGCAACAAATTGTAACGTAACACAAAGCATCTGCTCGGATGTAAGAGCACGGCCACGATGGGTGATGTGTCTGATATATGGGTGGATAAGATTATTGATATACTGTATGTTATGGACTCTCTAGTGTTAGGTATTTTTTAGTATAAAAATACATGGGGATATGACAAAAAAATCAACTCGTGGCCTCAATATCCTCTCCCGACGTAAATGCAATTCCCTGAAAATTAATACAGCGTCCTCATCTACAGGATCCTCTATGAATGGACACGCCATTTTGGTCTCTGCGTGACGGAAACGTGTGCAATCTATGAATGTACTGAAAGATTAAATGAGGTATTAAACACCTTTCACTTTAAAAAGGGGCGGAGACCCGGAGGAAACTCTGAGTTTCCCGAACAAAACCTGCTCCCAACCAGGTTAGGTTCACAGAGTAAGTTGCCATAGTAACTGACTCTGAGTTTAGATTACCTCCCTTTGTGAAACGGGTATAACTTACCCCGCTTTCACGGGGGGATATAATGTATAGGCCTGGTGGGCTCAGGGTCTTTCATCTTACATCTGCCTGCGTGCAGGTTGGAGGTGCAAGATACCTGAGCGTGTAATGTTAATTTTTACCTGTGATCCTTTGAATAAATCAGCACTGTTTTGAAGTTACTTGGACTGTCTCATCTCTGAGTTGGCAATGGTAACAAGAACCAAATAGTCCTACACTAGAAAAACGGTACCGCTCAAAATAAAGATACATGGGGATATGACAAAAAAATCAACTTGTGGCCTCAAAATCCTCTCCCGACATAAATTCAATTCCCTGCGAATTAATACAGCCTCCTCATCTACAGGATCCTCTAGAAATGGACATGCCAGTTTGGTCTCTGCGTGACGGAAACGTGCAATCTATGAATGTGCTGAAAGATTAAATGAGGTAGGCCTATTTAAACACCTTTCACTTTAAAAAGGGGCGCAGACCGGAAGAAACTCTGGGTTTCCCGAACAAAACCTGCTCCCAACCAGGTTAGGTTCACAGAGTAAGTTGCCATAGTAACTGACTCTGAGTTTCTCTCTTTTTGAAACGGGTTTAACTTACCCCGCTTTCACGGGTTTAAGTTACCTCCGTTTCTGAAACCGAAAACTCAGAGTTTTCCTCATTTCGGGGTTAACAAACTCTGAGTTTCAATAAAACCTCCTTCTTGAAATAGGCCCATGGGTTCGTTTTTTTTTTTATTTTCCCCGCTCGCTCAGCTCTGTGTTTGAGCGTTTCTAACATGTATAGTGACAAGTCACTTTGTCAGGTAACCATCATTTTCACTGGATGTGTTATGTGTGTGTCCTTCCCTCAGTTTTTCGGTATGACCTTTGGGAATGAATGCAGACAGCCCATCTCTGTTAAGTCTCAGGTAGCACGGGACCCAAAAAACAGTCGCAGAATGAGGGATACCTTAGAGTCAGGTTTAATACAAGGACACGGAGGCAAGGAAAAACCCAAGAGCTCCACTAGATAAGGCTTGACAAAAGTAAAACTAGGCCAACAACAAAAACAATTCCATCAGGGAGCTAAATAGCAAACTCCAAATAACTAAAACAAAACTAGAGAACAAACCAAGAATTCTTGCTGACAGGACAATCCCAAAGGAACAGTCCAAAGGCAACCAAGGCAAGAACCATATATATATATATATATCAACAGGTGGAAACAATGAGTGGTGATCGTGAACTTGGGTAAATCTGCAGCAGGTGAGGTGAAACAAAACCAGGAAATCAGACCCAAATAAAAGCACAAAAACAGGAAGTGAGTTCAAACCATAACAATCTCAAATAATATACACTTTTAATTGCCTATTGATTGAAAATTTTGCACTCCATTACACAGTAACGATGTTAAAAAACTAACAAAAAAATCCAGACAGAGAAGATGTGTACTTCAATGACAAATCTAGGTGCATTGCTTTTCAGGCTGCAGAGAAAAGAATGAATGAATGGAAGTCCTGTTCATTTATATATTACACAACAGTATGCTTTAAAAAGTAATTGACTGAAATATGTCTTGCATGCAGAAGCTCCCAGAGTTCCAGATTTTGTAATTGTACTGACTGAATATTGTGGAGACATGTTGTTTTTTGTTATTACTGATGTCTTACAAGATAAATACATAGGCTAACTTTCTAACAAGCTTTAGAATATGGTATACAGTCTGCTGAAACAGTACAGTTTCCTTCACTGGGTGCAGAATGATTGTGCTGTGACATTTTTTTGGAGCCAATATTGAAGGTCTTTTTTGATTTTTGACTGAATAAGTCATTTTCACCCAAACCACAATTCTTCCCTAGCCTCAGCAAAGTATTTATTTTAACCCAAAACATGCTTCCCTAAACCTACCCAAGTCATTTTTGTGCGTATACTCAATTAAGCCTTAACTGCAGAGTCGTTTGTTTTCTCAACACACATTTGTAATGGCTTTGGGAAGCACGGACACATTATGCTGTTTTACTGAAAGGGGCCTCAAACCAAAAAATATGTCCATGTTGTTCCAGCCGACTGTGCTGTGTAATCTGACAACTTGTTACTAAGGATAAAGCATGCAGGATAATTTACAGGCTATAAAGCTGTGTGAGGCCAATGTGTGACTTGTCATTCTAGGGTATACAGTACAAACATAATTGATTTGACAAAGGTTTATTTATATTTAGGCACAAAAATGGCAAAATAAATAAACAAATAATAATAAGGATCAATATAAAGGTTTGTTTAACAATAACTATTTCCAATATTTAACCAATTTAGTCAGTTTTAGAAATATATTTACTCTGGTTAGTGATTTCCAACAAGAGACTGTGATATTTTGATGATTATTTTTTACTGTTTAGTTTTATCTTACTCCAGCTAAATCTCAAACATAGTGGAATACTGACTAAAAGGCTTAATCTAAATCAGGTGTCATGTTATTTCAGTTTTAAAATCTGAAACACGGATCAGTTACAGCAAAAACAGTAGCATGCTTGTCCAATCAGGCACCTGAATAGATTATGTGATGTCTGATTGCAGATGAATATGCAGCCTACTTTAAATGACTTCAGGCATAAGCAAATATAAGCCATGAAAAACTGCAAGGACCAAAATAGTAGTTTTAATGACTTTGTGTTGTTCTACAAAGCACTTGTTATGTGAAGGGGTGACTGTGGTTCAGTGGGTAGAGCAGTTCTCTCCCAACCGGAGGGTTGTAGATTCGAATCTTGGTCCCTGCAGTCCATGTGTTGAAGTCTCCTTGGGCAAGACACTGAACCCATGAAGTTGCCCCTGATGGTTAGAGCTATCGGTTGAGTTGGCGCCGCACATGGCTGCATCAGTTCTGTACTGGAAACAAATTCCTTGTGTATAACATACTTGGCCAAATAAAGGTGATTATTATCCTTATTAAACAGTAGATGATTAAATACAGTCATTTGCCTTTATTATTATTAGTTAATAATTCTTAAATCTAATCTAAATCTAATTTCACATGAAGGCTCCACTGATCGCATCAACATGTAAAAAAATGTAAGTAAAAAGGATCATCACAAACATTTCCTGTTTTTAACAGTGAGTTCTTTTTGAAGCAGTTAACTTTGGCACTGTTTCTAACAGGCAGTGGAATTATTATTATCACTAATTAAATCGCATTAGTATATTAATGAGAAAAAAGTGTTCATGAAAAGAGAATTTTTTTTAAAGGCATATGAAATTGGCATATGGAAATGTGATAAAAGCAGGTTTAGTCAAGTGAAATTAGCTGCCTGTTTTTACTGAGAATTTTGGGGTGAAAATTGTATTAATTATTCACAAATTCTAATCAATAATTGAATAACCATGACTAATTCATGGACAGTTCTCAGAATGGCAATGCTTCTGGGATGCCTACTTGAAAATTGTCATTGATGTCTTCTGCTTCAGTCAAACTGTGGAATAAATGCATGCACACTCGTGACTGCCGACTTTAGATTCAGCAACTTTTTTTTAAGCGACTAGCAGAGGAAGCGTGGGAGAAAAAGGAGAGGCAGCATTCATAAACATTATATACACATTTCGAGCTATCAGACTGGTGCATGTAGCGATACTATTTACAATTATTGCACTGCGGTGGTTGCCAAGTCCTGTTGCTTCAGTCAGAGTTAACTGTTCATCAAAGTGATGGCATGGGGGAAGAAACTGTCCTTGTGCCTGGTTGTTTTGGCGAATAGTGTAGCACTGTAGCATTGTCCAGAGGGAAGGAATTCATACAGTTCCTGTCCATGGGTGTGAGGGGTCTGCAGAAATCATCTCTGCCCTCCTTTTGACCTGTGAGGTGTTCTGGTTCTCCATGGAGGGCAGGGTCTCCTCTTGAAGTCTGCTGTTATCTCCAGGTTGTTGCAACTGCACCACAGGGCCAGCTGTTCAGCTTCCTGTCTGTATGCAGACTCATCTCTGTCACGGATGAGACAGATGACTGTTGTGTTGTCTTCGAACTTCAGGAGTTTGACAGAGTGGTCCCCTGAAGTGCAGTTGTTAGGGTAGAGGGAGAACAGTAGAGGGGAGAGCACACATCCCTGGGGGGAGCCTGCGCTGATTGCCCAGGTGCTGAATGTGGTTTTCACCAGCCTCATCTGCTACGTGCTGTCTGTGAGAAAGCTGGAGATCCATTGACAGGTGGGGGCAGGCACACTGAGCAGGGTGAGTATGAAGTGGAGGATGGCCAGGATGGTGGTGTTGAATGCTGAGCTGAAGTCTACAAAGAGGGCCCATGCATAGGTCTCTGGGGAGTCAAGGTGTTACAGAATGTAATGCAGTGGCATCCACTGACCTATTTACCCAGTAAGCAAACTGTGGGGGGGGAGGAGGGTCCTATGATGTCCTTCAGATGGGCCAACACCAGTCTCTCAAAACACTTCATGACCACAGACATCAGGTCAACAGGTCTGTAGTCAGTGAGTCAATTGATGGTGGGTTTCTTGGTGACTGGGATGATGGGGGAGCATTTGCAGCAGGAGAGAACTTCATGCAACTCTAGTGATTTGTTGAATATCTGTGTGAAGATGGGGGCCAACTGGTCAGCACAAGCTTTAAGGCAGGAGGGGTCACATCATCTGGGCCTGGTGCCTTCCTGATCTTTTGTTTGTTTTTTTTCGTACAGCCTCTTCACAGATCGTCAGAGGTGGAAGGCTGGGGGGAAGGGAGGTGATCATGGAGGGAGTGGCTGCTGGTTGTGGGTCTAAGGTAAGGTGGGTGTGGTGTTTTGCTCCTCAATAGTGATGTGTTGGTTGCGAATGAAATGGCTTTTAGCTCTTAGAAGTGAACGACTGGAGCTGGCTCCTGCCTGGGAGCCAGAGCCGCTTTGTTTTTTTTTCGTTTTCTGTTCAAGCAACACGTGATTGGTCAGCTACGTGATGTGTGGTGGCGTCTTGTGTGTCCGCACTGAGCAGGAGGGGGAGGGGCAAATGAGGAGCCACAAGCATCTGCTGTTTAGCGGTTTTTTGAAGAACAAACAACTGGAAACGCTACAAGATGGAATCCCTCAGCAGATGCAATACTGGAAGTGAGATCTTATCTTGAGGAGCCTCTTTTCCAGAGAAGTGCAGACCCACTGAGCTGGTGGGAGACCAAGGCTTCAGACTACCCATGTATTACACACATGATGGCATGGCTCTCTCCTCCTTGGATGTCTAACCTGGGGACAATAGGGACATTTGTTTTAGGTTGACACAATATAAATCATGTCAAAAGGGGGAATTTGTTAGAAATTAATAAATTAGTCAGATAATTATTAGACTTCAATGTGTTATTAATGTAGTTTAGTAAGATTCAAAGTCTGCTCTAGTCTGCTCTGTTTCAAGGTTAGCAGTAAGTCATGACACCAGTTGTTTTCTTGTTTTAATCTTGCATAAGAATTATGTCTGAATGGATGTTTTAGTTACACATTACACATACAACATACACACATGGAGATCTTCATTTAATAATAATAATACGCAGCTGCTCTAAGCATGTGGAGCTCTAGATAAGAGATGGAGTCT
>NW_018127939.1:309790-311271 GCF_001952655.1 Monopterus albus
ACATATATATATGTGTGTGTGTAAATAAACCAGCACTAAAATCAAGAAAGGCGGACCCAGATCTGTCTAGTAAAAGAACTGGGGTATAACAATCCCTATGAAACACTTAACATTTGTGTAGCTTTCTTCTCAACAGTACAGACCCATTCCTTGAAACAAGTGATTATTGCTTGGGTCAGTTTAACTTTTTTGACCCGACTGGCCCAAATAAAGGCGACATGAGGCAGCACAGAGCCTTTGTCACTGCTAGTTTGTTCACATCAACCCTTAGGCACACTGTGAGAACTATATTTGTGAATTAATTCATTATATTGTACATTATTGTCGTTTAACTTCATTCACAGAAATTCAGATTTGACTTTTAGGGAATGAAGCATAAAAACAAACTAACAAAAAAAAAACATTGAGTATATTAAGATATGACCATTGATGCTTACCTTGTCTTTTACCTTATGCACCATTGTTTTGGCTGAGCTAACAATACATTTTATTTATGATAAGGAGAAAATTATATAAGAAATGAAATAGTCTGTTTAACACTTAACAAAATAAGAATTCTATGCACACACACAAACAAACATGCCTGTTTTCTTTTAAAACTCTAACTCACCTGGAATCTATAATTTCTTAATATGTGATATGTCAATAATCATTTTAAAACATCACGTTATGATTTTTTTTCATGATAAAAATAATGTTTTAAGTCACTGAGCATACTTACAAGAGGGCTTTACTTCACAACAATTACACCACTCGGAACCATGACAACAGCTGAAATTTACAGTAAATGGTAAGTATAAGACCATTTACCATTTACTGTAAATTTCAGCTGTTGTCATGGTTCCGAGTGATGTAATTGTTGTTAAAAGAATGAGAGCAAGACACACTGATGACTGTCCATTTTGGGGACATTTTCTTATAAAATGATAGAGATGAGCCATTGTGTGAAAAGTCTAATTATATAATGAAGCATACATTGCAATAATATGTCTTTGATTAAGATGAAAGCAAGCGGAAGGATGGCTGACAGGATAGATTACGTAGACATCCTAATGGCTTTGTAATTAAACCCTGTGCTTAAAAATTCCTGGCAGCAGTCTGCTGCTGAGTTGTCTGTTTCCTGTCTCACACACTTAGCTGCATGTTCACACAAATACAAACATGTGCAGACCAATGTTCCCCCTAATTTTTCATGTGTCTGAGCATACACACAAACTCCCTGAGAATTCCTTGGACCACTGTGAGCAACATCAGACGTGCACACTGTGGACCCACCAGTATCACACCTGTCCAAAACCTGAGATCATAACAAGTTACATGGCTTATTAAAAGAATCAAATTACAGCAGTAATTTCAGTTAGATTACTTTTAGTACAAGTGATTTGGCCCACCTACAATGAAAAAGACAATCTTGTTTTTCATGAGCTGTGTAATATGTTGTAAGTCAGGGTGAGGATCCTGCTCTGGAAGAATTGAGACAT
>NW_018127939.1:311796-312832 GCF_001952655.1 Monopterus albus
AGTCCAACTTCCATTCACTCCACACCTTTCCCTCTGAAAACTCACTTGCTACTTTGGCTTCGCAGCATGTTTTGCAGAGCAGCCCTTTCTCACTCGAAAAAGAAAATATCTCACCCAGTTTCACCTCTTGTTCTTCTGTTCGCACATACTCCGACAACCATTCCATCTTAAAAGAACCGCATTTCTTTTTTACTTTGGCTTGGTGAGTGGATGTGCCACTGCCTGTTCGTTTCGCCATAGTAAAGGGTTAGCTTAGCAGCATTTACCTCTCTTAATTAACTCCGCTGCACCGTTAGCTATATGCTAACCTGCAAAACGGGCACGTACGCATAAAGCGCCGTTAATGACATTGATTGGTTGCGTAAGTAAAGACGTGCGAACTGCATCATATCATTGGCTGGACAGTGTTAGTCATTGTTTTACTGTAATTACCACTTGTTGTCACTTGTCACTCACTGAGTTGCATTGCAACATGGTACAGAATACATTGTTATGTGTTTATTTTATTTATAGTTCAGGTTGGATTTTATTTTATGCGCTGCATAGATTTGCTGTGCGCGAAGAACGCGGGAGGAGTGCGCGATTGCGCAAGCGCGCAGCTTAGAGGGAACATTGGTGCAGACCTGCACATACACAAATAGACACTGGCTGGAACTCCTGTGCACTAGTCCTCTGAACTGGGTGTAAATGTTACTTGCCCCATGCTGCAAATGTGGATCTGCTTTGCTACAAAACAAGTCGTGATGTGTACATCTTCTTGTATACATGCATGGGCAGCATACAGTGGTGTGAAAAAGTGTTTGCCCCCTTACTGATTTCTTATCTTTTTGCATGTTTGTCACACTGTAATGTTTCAGATTGTCAAACAAATTTATATATTAGTCAAAGATAACACAAGTCAACACATCATGCAGTTTTTAAATGAAGGTTTTTATTATTAAGGGAAAACAAAATCCAAAACTATATAGCCCTGTGTGAACAAGTGTTTGCCCCCCTGTCAAAACACTGGTTTATCGCACCTGAGTTCAATTTCTCT
>NW_018127939.1:315613-324007 GCF_001952655.1 Monopterus albus
GCTGGGGGGACTCCTGAGGCAGCTGACGGGTACCGGCAGGCCAAGCGGACTGCAGCCTGGGTGGTTGTGGAGGAAAAAACTCAGGTCTGGGAGGAGTTCGGTGAGGCCATGGAGAGGAACTATCGGTCGGCCTCGAAGAAATTCTGGCAAACCATCCGGCGCCTCAGGAGGGGGAAGCAGTGCCCTGCCAAAACTGTTTACAGTGGAGGTGGGCAGTTGTTGACCTCGACTGGGGACATCGTTGGACAGTGGAAGGAATACTTCAAGGATCTCCTCAACCCCAGCGTCTTGTCTTCTGGTGAGGAGGCAGAGGTTCAGGGCTCAGAGGCAGACTCGTCCATTACCCAAGCTGAAGTCACCGAGGTAGTTGAGAAGCTTCTCAGTGGCAAGGCACAGGGGGTGGATGAGATCCGCCCTGAGTACCTTAAGTCTCTGGATGTTGTGGGGCTGTCTTGACTGACACACCTCTGCAACATTGCGTGGCAGTTGGGGACAGTGACTCTGGACTGGCAGACCGGGGTGGTGGTCCCTCTTTTCAATAAGGGGCACCGGAGGGTGTGTTCCAATTATAGGGGGATCACAGTCCTCAGCCTCCCTGGGAAAGTCTGTGCCAGGGTACTGGAGAGGAGAATTCGACCGATAGTCAAACTTCTGATTCAGGAGGAACAATGCAGTTTTCATCCTGGCCGCGGAACACTGGACCAGCTCTTCAGGGTGGTGGAGGGTTCATGGGAGTTTACCCAACCAGTCCACATGTGTTTCATGGATTTGGAGAAGGCATTCGACCGTGTCTATTGCGGCACCCTGTTGGTGGTGCTCCGGGAGTATGGGTTCCGGGGCCCTTTGCTAAGGCCTGTCCGGTCCCTGTACGACTGGAGCAGGAGCTTGGTTCGCATCGCCGGCAGTAAGTCAGACTTGTTTCCAGTGCATGTTGGACTTTGGCAGGGCTGCTCTTTTTCACCGGTTCTGTTCCTTATTTTTATGGACAGAATTTCTAGGCGCAGCCAGGGGCCGGAGAGAGTCCGGGTTGGGGACCACAGGATCTCGTCTCTGCTTTTTGCAGATGACGTTGTCCTGTTGGCCCCATCAAACCAAGACCTTCAGCGTGCACTGGGGTGGTGTGCAGCTGAGTGTGAAGCAACTGGGATGAGAATCAGCACCTCCCAGCCCGAGGCCCTGGCTCTCAGTCGGAAAAGGGTGGCTTGTTCCCTTCAGGTTGGTGGAGAGTTCCTGCCTCAAGTGGAGGAGTTCAAGTATCTTGGGGTCTTGTTCACGAGTGAGGGAAGGATGGAACGGGAGATTGACAGGCGGATCAGTGCAGCTTCTGCAGTAATGCGGTCGATGTACCGGTCCGTTGTGGTGAAGAAGGAGCTGAGCTGTAAGGCGAAGCTCTCGATTTTCTGGTCAATTTACGTTCCAACTCTCACCTATGGTTATGAACTTTGGGTCATGATCGAAAGGCCAAGATCCTGGATACAGGCAGCCGAAATGAGCTTTCTCTGCAGGGTGGCCAGGTGCACCCTTAGAGATAAGGTGAGGAGCTTGGTCACTCAGGAGGAGCTCAGAGTAGAACCGCTGCTCCTCCACATCAAGAGGAACCAGCTGAGGTGGCTCGGGCATCTGTTTCGGATGCCTCCTGGGCGCCTTCCTGGGGAGGTGTTCTGGGGAGGAGGCCCCAGGGAAGACCTAGGACACGATGGAGGGACTATGTTTCTTGGCTGGCCTGGGAACACCTCAGCATTCCCCCGGAGGAGCTGGAGGAGTCTGGAGAGAGGGATTTCTGGGCATCTCTGCTTAGACTGCTGCCCCCGCGACCCGGTTCCGGATAAGCAGAAGACAATTGATGGATGGATGGATGCATTCTTAATTAAATTCATATTGCCCATAATACCTTTGTCTTTTCAAATAATGATAATTGATATCTACTATAACTGAGCCTGATCTCTGGGTCTCAGAAGCATGAGAAAACATTGTTAAATGTTACATATTAAAAGTCTAGAACTGTCACCTCAGAGCAAAAAGGTTGCAGTTCGAGCCCGGGCTGACCCGGTGCCATTCTGTGTGGAGTTTGCATGTTCTCCCTATGCTACGTGGGTTCTCTCGGGCTTCCTCCCACAGTCCAAAGACATGCAGCTTAGGTTGATTGGTGACTCTAAATTGCCCACAGGAGTGAGTGTGAGTGTGTGCGGTTATCTGTCTCTAAGTTTCAGCCCTGTGATTGACTGGCAAACTGTCCAGGGTGTACCCCAACTCTCACCCAGTGTCAGCTGAAATTGGCTCCAGCCCCCTGTGACCCTCATTAGGATAAGTGGTATAGATAATGGATGGATGGATGGATGGATGGATGTTAAAAGTTATTACTGAGGAGTGAACAGATGTAAACTTTCACTGTAAACAGTTAGCTTAATGTTACCATGGATACAATAATTTACACTGTGGGCTGCAACACGGTTGTACTTGGAAAAGATTTAGAATTAAATTGTAGTGACGATTTTAGTTCATGCACAACAGGAAGAAGTGGACATATGTTACCCTCAAATAAAATGTCAACAAAATTAAGGTGCTATATTTACACTGTTATTAATATTCCTTTCAAATACTATCTGTTTTACCAATGAGAGAAGAAAGGATAAATCAAATCACTGCACTGACAAATACAGTGACATTCTGAAGGGTTGTTTAGCCAGTGCCAATTCTCACTGTCTGCACAATGTTGTTGGAGCATGGACAGCACTCTCTCATTCTGTTGGTGCATATTTCTAGTTGCTGTGGCCTGAGGGCAGCTGTTCAGCTGGAAATAGTTCAGCATCATGGAGAGAGATCCTGCTCAGCTCTTTCTTTCCATCTTGAGGCTCTTTCTTTCCATCAAAAGGCAACAGAATGCCTGTAAAGTGGAAGATGCCAAGGAATAACATCCAACTGTAGCAAAAAGAGCATATTACAGTGCTGTATAGTACTCACGCTTTTCTTGTTTCCAGAAGAAAAGTGTTGTTGTGTTTTAGTGTGAGGAGGAGAGGGATAGTTAAAAAAAGGCTGGGCAAAGTTAACATCTTAGGTAGTAATGTTCTTTCATTTAACCCTCTTCATAGGAGGCAAATTGATGTCAGATTCAAGATGCTTAAGCACAGGCAGTTTTTTCCCTAAAATCCCTTAATAAGGCCTGTGTACACTGTAATCAGATCACATTTCCATATGTTGTGGCTAAAAAGAGAGAAGAAACAAAGAGATGCAGACATAGAAACCAGTATGGATAAAGATAGAGACAAGGGAAGAAATGGGGAGCGGTGTTATTACAGAGATGGGCTTTGCTGCCCAAAAAAAGCAAGAAATGAGTTTAAATAAAAAAGCTGATTGACTTTCTCAGAGTGTGTCATCAGTGCAAAGAAGTCTTATGTCTTGTCAAGGCTTTTAGCTGTGATTTGAATGTGCTTGTCTTTTATTAAGCACTCCCAAGGTTCTGAAACAGTATGTGTGTGCTTGTTTTACTCACAAATGAGTCCATATTAAGCTGCCCTTCAATCAGCACAGGTTGAGCTGCAGGTTCACATGGCCCCTTCATTTCACATCCTGAAAGGAAGCTTTTGTGAGTTGGCTCTTTCTGCATCTGATTACCCACTGGCTTAATTGATCTAATTATTGAACTCTGCTTGTGGGTGCTTTGTGTTTATCCAGTCAGGCAAAGTCTTTAAGATAAGGATACGCTTCTTATCGTTTCTTCTGCTCAAGCTGTTTGGCCCTGAACTATTCAGTCGCAGCATGCCATTATCAGGTTAATTGTGCAATTTAGAGGAGGTTGTATTGGTGAAAGTACTGTATTGCCCATCTTAAGTAAGTTAATTGCAACCCTACAGCAGCTACATTGGTTGCTAATGTATTTTCAACAACAGGAAATGCAGTTGGAAAATGTGCGAATGTGTGGGAAGTTGTGAATGAAAGAGGGAGCAGTTTATTTATAGAATCCTTGTGGATTAAATTCTTTTCACTAACCATTATTCTGTATCTAACAAACAACATGCTGTATTCATGCTGTTAGATGGATACTACAAATAGCATACCCCATGGTGATATGCATGCATTTATCTCTGATGGGCAAATATGTTGCCAGCTGGATTTACTTTGTCTAATGCAATGTATGCCACCCATCCTCATTTCCTATTCTACAATGTGTTTTTATCCAGACCACACTGCAAGGAATCTGATGAACGCACTGAGGAACAGAAACCCAGCATGTGATGTGCTATATTACTCATCTGGCTAATATCCAGGATTCAGAACAAAGAATGAATAAAGATCAAAGAAACAAAAACTAATTTAAAAACATATTGGTGCTATCTAGTTTCTTCTACAGCATGTGTGTAAACAAGCTGATAATGTTACTTATACATCTATCCATCCATCCAGCTCTAAATACCAGCCTGTATGGCTAACACATGCCTCTACTCACAGTGGGTGCCTGATCACAGTCTCAACCAAGGCACCATGTTTTATTTCAGATTTCCTCTTCTATCTATGATTATGTTCCAGAATAATAATGAATCACAGAGAATGATTCATAACCCCCATTTATAACTTTTAAGTCTGGCATAGCTGCACATTTTTGATAATCCTTTCTCTTTTTCCCTCTCATGCTGACTGCCTCTCTGTCTCTCTGAACTCTGCTGTTGTGAAATCAATCAATAGGCATTGATTGCCCCAGCTTTTATTTCTCACTGTCAATCATTTCTGTATCTCTCAGAGAAGTAATTTCTATTAGTGCAGCCACCCATTCATCATCATTTCTGTCATCTTATGTATAACTTCATTGTATTGCAATTATTGCAAGGACTTGTTAGATTGTTTTCAGGGTTGTGCTCAATAACAGAGAGACTGACCCACTTCAAGGCTTGCTTGGTTAGCTTTCCTCTCCCCTGCAGACACCATCTGTCATGAACTGGTAAGAAAAAAACCCAGATGCAGACCAGACTCATGGAATATACAGTTTAGAACCAAGTTTAATGTCTCAAATTGTAAGAGGGCTGACAGAAGCTAAGTATCAGGACTGTATAAGTGTACCTCTTCAGATTTTGCAAACATGAAATACATATCAGGAACCAGAATGCATAAATTCAATTAAGTGGAAAATTGTGTTCAAACATTTGACTGGTAGTGTAAGCTGAATTCAGGAAACAATATTTATGGGGGTGCCGTGGATACGGAAGACGTGTTGAACCAGGAGCTGGGCAGTTTCGAGTGCAGTGGGGAGTTGTGGAAGGGCGAGAAAATGAGCGGCTATGTTCTCACTATGGTGAGAATGGCTGTGTTGCCTTGGGAGGGAGGAAGCCCAGTGACAAAATCTAGGGCAATGTGAGACCAGGGCCGGCTAGGTGTAGTAAGTGGCCGAAGGAGACCCGCAGGTGACTGATGGAGGAGTTTTGATTGTGCGCAGGAAGCACAGGATGCTATGTACTCCCTGGTGTCTTTCTCTAGGGTGAGCCACCAGAAGTAACATTTTAGGAGTGTGATGGTTCGTTGTACCCCTGGATGGCATGCTAGCCAAAAGGTGTGAGCCCAGTCAAGGGTCTGGGCCCTATCAGCCTGGTGGACGTATAATCTATCTGGTGGTCCTATCCTGATCCCCAGGATCGGGTTCCTGTTGCTGTGCCTCCCGTATGGTATCCTCAATTTCCCATGTTATGGAGGCTACCACACAGGAGGCGGGCACAATGGGTTCTGGCGTGTCGCTTTCATGCAACCTTTTGAGTTGTCCTTCTGATGTTTCTCAAACATCTGAGTTGCAGTGATAGTGGCATTACTCATTCGGCAGAACTTTTAGTACACTGGAATTGTTTGCACTTTATTTTAAGGCTGTACTATCGGGAAAGGGCGTCAGGTTTCTGATTGCAGGACTCCGGCCGATAAGAAAGGGTAAACCGGAACCGATCAAAGAACAAGGCCCACCTCGCTTGTCGGGGGTTCAGTCTTTTAGCTGACTGGAGGTAGGCCAAATTCTTATGATCGGTCCAGATAAAAAGGGCTGGTCGGCAACCTCGAGGAGGTGCTGCCATTCTTCTAAGGCAGGGTTTTACTGCCAGCAGTTCTCGGTTGCCCACGTCACTATTGCACTCGGCCGGGGCCAACCGGCCGGGACAAATAGGCGCAGGGGTGCAAGGCGTGGTCTCCCTCAGACCGCTGATAGAGGACCGCTCCCACCCCAGTGTCGGACGCGTCCACCTCGACCACAAACTGCTGTGAGGGATCAAGTTGAAGGAGTACGGGGTCTGATGTGAACCGGTCTTTGAGTTCTTGAAATACCATGCAAATTTCACCTTAGTGGAAGTGATCTGAGTGAGAGAGACTGCTATAGTGCTGTAGTTTTTGATGAAGTGTCGGTAGAAGTTTGCAAAGCCCAGGAAGCGTTGCAGGTCCTTCAGACAGGTGGGAGTGGGCCAATTGGTGACAGCAGAGATTTTGGATGGGTCAGCGCGGAGTCTTCCCTGTTCGATGATGAACCCCAGAAACGCCACGGAGGGGGAGTGGAAGACGCACTTCTCCGCCTTAACGTCCAGACGGTTTTCCAGGAGTCGAAGAAGGATGTGACGGACGTGCTGGATGTGCTCTGTGGGGGAAGAAGAGTAAATGAGAATATCATCGAGATAAACAAAAACGAAACAACCTAGGAAATCATGGAGGATGTCGTTGATCAACCCCTGGAAAACCGCCGAGGTAATGGAGGCCAAAAGGCATCACCAGATACTCAAAGTGCCTGAGCGGGGTCTTGACGGTGGTCTTCCACTCATCACCCTCACGAATGCGTATGAGGTGGTAGGCACTCCTGAGGTCCAACTTGGTGAAGACTGCCGCGCCCTGGAGAGACTCAAAAACAGAAGAAAGAAGTGGTCCTTCTTCCCCACAAAAAAGAACCCTGCACCCAGGGGTGAGGAAGAAGGACGGATCATACCGGCAAGTCGGGTGGTTTCTATATACTCCTCCAGAGCCTGCTGTTTGGGTTTAGAGATGTGGAAGAGGCGACTTTTGGGCAAGGTGGCTCTCGGATACAGGTCGATAGCACAGTCATATGGCCTATGGGGTGGAAGAGAGTCAGTGGCCAGGTGTTTACTAAACACCTGTTGCAAGTCATGGTATTCCGACGGGACGGTGGATAGATCAGGCAGTTCTGGAGGCACAGGAAGAGATGACGTGGTGGGTTGTCCAGCCAGAAGACAGGTTGATACACAGGGACTCCACTGGGTGATGGTACCGGTGGTCCAATCCATGGAGGGGTTGAGTTGGTCCAGCCAGGAGTGACCCAAAACCAGAGGTGTGTCCGGGATGGAGAAGATGTTAAAACAGATGTCCTCATGGTGATTTCCGGCGTTGGTGAGATGAAGAGGCGGGGTGCGGTGAGTAATGTGGGTCAGCAGCTGGCCGTCGATGGCCTGGGTCTCAATGGCATGGGGGAGACGTTCCGGGGTGAGGCCTAGGTGCTCCACCAGGGCCGGGTCCATAAGATTATCCCCGGCTCCGGAGTCCAGGAGGGCTTGGTGGGAGGACGTTTGACCAGCACTCTCCAGGAGCAGTGGGAGAAGGCAGCTAGTACCCGGCCTAGTGGAGGAGGAGGGGCGGCCTGTCAGTGTTCCCACTCTCACTGGTGGGCCCGCTCTTTTGGCCACACCGGGCAGGCAGCGATGTGATGCTCTGGAGCCCTGCAGTACAAGCAGGGCCCGGTGCAGATGTGGCGGGCCCATTCTTTGGGGTCTAGACAGGCACACCCTAGCTCCATCGGTTCATCCATTCTTCCAAGGGCGAACGTGTTGGTTCCCCCCATGCGGGGAGAGCCCCGGGCCTCAGTGGGGTGAGATGTTGTGCAGCGTGTCCAGGTGGCCGGCTGCTGCCTTGCTTTGTCTTTCTGGAGAGAGCACTGTCTTTTGTCAATCCGGATAGCCAAGTCGACTAGGGAGCGGAGGTCAGGTGGTTCATCCTGGGTGCTTAATTCAGCCTTGATGCTTTCATTAAGGCCATGCCAGAAGGCTGCGCGTAGTGCGGGATCCTCCCAGCCGGCCACTGTGGCAAGGACCCAGAAGTCGATGGAGTAGTCATTAGCTCCCTAGAAGCTTGGCTCTGATGAGAAGGAGGTGAAAAAACTGACCTTATTTCGTCCATGAATTCTGTGATGGTGGCGTCGATAAGTAGTCCTCGAGCGTCCGTAGCTTCGGCCCAGATGAGTGCTTTACCTTGGAGACGGTTGATGACAAAGCTGATTTTCTCTCTGTCTGTGAGGTAGGTCCAGGGCTGGTGGTCGAACACTCGGCGGCACTGCAGCAAAAATCCTCGACAGTTCTCAACGTTGCCATCAAATACGTCAGGCTCTGGTACGTGAGGGTCTCTGCGGGGACTGGCAGAACGAGTGGAAGAGCG
>NW_018127939.1:324042-371393 GCF_001952655.1 Monopterus albus
AGGCATCAATATGGCGGTGAGTTGGGGTACCTGTTGTCTTAAAGCAGAAATGTCCTTGTGCTGTTGCTGGTCTATTCGTGTATCGGGATGAGACTGAGATGGCATACTGCTTGCACCAGAGCCGGCAGGGTCCATATTGGCCAGTTCCAAACCTGACAAGTTGCTGGCAACATGTAATAATTTACTAATCTTTTAGCTTCTTTGAGAGCACACGGCAATGAAAACAATAACAGAAGTAGTCTTTTACAGATTGTGGTACCATATACATAAGTGGCAGGTAGGTACTCACTGTCCTTATAAAACCACAGTGTCACGACTGATTAAGAGAGCAGAACAAACCAGCCTCAGGGCAGTAATAGTTCATAGTCAGATAAAGGCCCTGAGAGAAAGCAAGGCAGACAAGTAGCAGGCAAATGACCAGGATGAGGGGCCACGCATACAAAAGCCAGAAGTCAGATGGAGCCAGAAGGAGCAATCTGAGTCAAGGTCCAAAGCAGAAAGCAGGTCATAGACAAGCCGAGATCAGAGCAGCAGGATTGAGGCGAAAACAGGTGAGTGGCTGGAGTGTCTCTGGTGTCACAAGTACAGTTTCTGGCAAGGAATGAATGCTGGCCACTGACTTTTACATGGTGATTACAAACCTGTAATAGAAGGTGTTGTGGATTATGACAACATCACAGTTTGGCTAGCACTAGAAATAGACAGCATTTAGCTTTGGGACAATGTGTATAGTGTCTGACTGAAAAAAGTCACATACATGAAGCATAGGCATAAACACAGATATAATTTTCTTCTCCCTGGCTTTTGTTTACCTACATAACATACTGTATTAGCTCTATTCTGTAATGTCATTGTTGTCATATCAGTTTGCATGAAAAAGTTTAAAACTCCTAAGTGCAAATAAGATAAAAACTCCCACAACACAAGTGTTTTCTAATTTTTTTTTTCTTATAGTTGTTAATGGCAATAAGGACATTTCAGAGCTTTATGACGGGGCTTCACAGCTGAATGCAAAGGGAGATCTTAATGGGCCATTATGTTACACTGTGAATTATTATATTTTTTTTTTTGATTTTTAGATACTGTAAAATGAGAAAATTGCATGGAAGAGAGGCTGACACCCACTACAAGCTTCACATACCATACAGAGAGCAAAAACAAAAGAGAGGCAGCAAGACACACAGAGGGTACAAATGAAAAGGAAAAAGAAGTTTTCAGGGTTATATGCAGCTGTTACAACATCAGCTGTGCTACTTTACAAAGATCTCTTTGTCCTTCCTCTGTCTTACCTACAGTCCCCTCTGATCCCTCTTTGCTATATTATTGGTTTCTTTAAGCATTGTCTGGTCAGTGTCTTCTTCAGCTAGAAATGGAAGGAAGAGAACATTTACACAGAGAAAAGATGCAGTAGGGGAAGTACAAGGGAAAAAATGGAAAGAAAAAGCAAAAAATAAATAAATAAATTGAATTGTTACTCGTAGGACAGTTACAGTATGTGACCTTTTGGTATGCCCTGTTCTTTTCTTTAATCTATCAGTCTCATCACAGTGGTTGAACCAGACTGACAGCGGGGTGGGGCAGTGTGCTCTCCCTCTCCACTTCTCTGTCTCTTATGCAGTGTGATCAGAACTGTCAAAGAGCACAGTGTACAGTTAGGACAACAAGTGTGATGGTGTACACATATACACATGCAACAACATATGCGTACAAACCTGATTACACACACCCATGTGATTAAAAAAGGTACACTACCAGTCAGAAGTATTTCACACACCTTCCCATTTAACTGATTGGGAAAATGTGTCCAAATATTTGACTGGCAGTGTACAAGCCAACCCAGAAACATTTCTTTCATTCAGTGAAGCCTTGCATAAAAACTGAAATTGCAATTGTAAATCTACACAAATTCTCACTTCCAAGCACAGTCGCACAGGAATTTCATTGCTGGGCTTTTAGCATTGTGTTACAACAGGAGAAAGCTATTTTTTTCAGAACAGACGACACTAAGCATGGATACACAATGAAGTGCAAAGAATTCCCTGTAAATTCCAGGTTGTTAGCTCCAGGTATTCTACTTTCAGTCCTGGTCCCATTGAGGTACTTCCAGCTTTAGCAGTTTCCACTGTTGGAAAGTAAATGAGGGATCAAATGCTTGTAGCTGAACTAACAACACTGAAATGCAGTGTGGGTAGTGCCACAGCACAGGGAATACAAGAGGAAGAGGAATGATTTGTTGCTGCTTTAGGAAAATTAACTCTAAGCTGTGTGGTTATACCAGCTACTAACAGGCTGCAGTATACACTGAGTGCAATTGTTTGCTGACTTCAGAAAAGGAATGCATGCCAACCTGGATCCTACATGATTTTGACTCCTCTCCTGCTATGTCGTCTCGCTCATGTGGGTGATGGGAGATAGTTGTTATCCGGTACACTGCCAGCTCACAGGTCAGCTTTGTTTTTACATCATTTAAATGCAGACAAACATAAACCAAAACACTTCTGGGATTACTTATTGTCAATTATGTTCTTGACATGCAGTCAGTATTTTTGCATTAGTGTTTCCTTGCTCTTGCTCGACACAGGCTCATTTCAAGATTGGTAACATATCAGTGAGACAAATGACAAGTATGATAAGTATTCTCAGTGAAGCTGCTCACTAGGGGCTGAAAGAAGCAACTGGGGACTCCATCACTGCAGGAACTAGAGCTTCTGAAGGACACTTCCCAGAAAGACACAACCTTCAAAGGACCTGCAGAGATGACCAGGATGAATCTCGACAAAAAACAACAAAATATACTTTGTCATAATGCTCAGGGAAGTTTATCATTGCATATTTACAATCCTGCACATACTGCAGACCTATTACAATGAACCACTGTGCCACTAAAGGGGGAAAAAAGCTACACAAGATGTGACAGCTGTTAATTTTAGGTTTGTCAGAAACACAAAGAGTGAGCTTCCCTGCAATTATCAGGTCCTTTTTACTGCAGTCAGGTGTAGATTAGGTTGAATTCACAATAAGTTTGTGTATAGACAGGTGGCAAAGGAAAACAGCTTCAGTGCTCTTTGGCATTGATTCTCCAAGTGTCTGAACTCTACTGGGGGAATGAACACCATTCTTCCATCAGATATTTCCTCATGTGGAGTTTTGATGATGGTGGGGGTCTAACACATTGCTCCAAACCCTCCCATAAATGTTCAAGTGGGTTGAGATCTGGTGACTGTGAAGGTCACAACATATGGTTCACATAATTTTTATATTCATGAAACCACTCAGTGATCCCTCGTGTCCTGTGGATGGGGGCGCTGTCATCCTGGAAGAGACCACTCATTTATTCAGGTCTTTCCTTTCATATATCACTTGTGGTTAGTTCTGATTGCAAAGACAGAGATAGCATGTGAAAAGGAAAGAGGAATGATAATCACCTTTAACTGGCCAAGTATGTTAAACATAAGGAATTTGTTTCCAGAACTGAGGCAGCCATCTGCGGCGCCAACTCACACTGATGGCTCTAACCATCGGGGGCAACTTGGGGGGTCAGTGTCTTACCCAAGGACACTTCAACATTTGGACTATAGGCACTGTAATTCGAACCACCAACTCTCTGGTTGGGAGATGACTGCTCTACCCACTGAAGCACAGTCGCAAGGTTTTAGAACTTTTTCTGTTCCAGGAACATTTGCATCATAGACTGCATTCATTAAAATATTTGAAAAAGACACATGAACAACTAGCAACACAAAAACAAACAAAAAACTGTTGGGTTTACAACCATGTGTGCTCACTATCAACATTTGTTCAGTAACTAGTGGAATAGAGTAGATTTCAACCCTTTCATAAAACAAGATGGAGCCCTCTTTAGTCCCCAACTTGAAAAAAATGGGGTGGGAGAACCTGTTAGGTTTGAAACCCTTGACCTAGTCAAAGAGCTTGCTAATAACTATGAGCTGAATGTTTTAATAAAAGCAGCAACATGCCCTTCAGCCTAAATAACCATACTGACAATTTGCCCCTTCAGTAATAAATGACCCATAGGAGCAAGCTTTGTTGCGTAACAATAGCACGACATGTAAGTGTACCAGTGGCCGGCTTACTGGAGCTTTTTTGTTATCATAATCATAATAAACACATGGTTAAGGTTGTGGATGCTCCTAGTTTGGATAAGGTTAGGCATTGCTACAATTACTTTCAAAAATGATTTCAGCCTCAACAGAGACAAGATGAAAGAGATGATAGTGGACATGAGGAAGGAGAGGAGAACTCATCGGCCACTGTTCATCCGGGGGCTCGAAGTGGAGAGGGTGAGCAGCTTAAAATACCTGGGTGTCCACATCAGTGAGGACCTCACTTGGACACTTAACACCACACAGCTGGTCAAGAAGCCCCAACGGTGGCTGAACTTCCTGAGGAGGCTGAGGAGGTTTGGCATGTCGCCTAGGATCCTCAGCAACTTCTACAGCTGCATCATTGAGAGCATCCTGACCAGCTGCATCACTGTCTGGTATGGCAGCACTACTGCTATGGACCACAAGCGCCTGCAGAGAGTGGTAAAGACTGTAGAGAAGATCACCAGGACTCCACTGCCCTCTCTGCAGAGCATTTACCACCACAGGGTGCGTAGGAAAGCTGCCTCCATCCTTAAACACCCCACCCAACCCCAGCACAGACTGTTCACACCCCTACCCTCTGGCCAGAGGTTTAAGAAGTGTGAAATACAGGACCTCTAGACTGAAAAACTCTTTCTTTCCGACTGCCATCAGACTCCTAAACAGCTGACTCAGGAACCACCTCATATAATTCCCCCCGTATTCTTTACACACTCAGCTTGCACATGCATAATTGTACACTCACTGCTGAATATTTGCACACACAGCTCCCATGTAGCATACATTCTCTCTTCAAAACACAACTAGAGGTGCTAATGAGCTGCTTGTATGGGCAACCTATGAGGTTGTTTTTTACAAGACTGTCTAATGTGTTGCTCTAATTGATGTGACACAGTAACTTCCTCACTTTGCTTTTAAGTCAAGGCTCTTAGAACTGCCAACAAATAAGCAAAAATGATTTCCACTGAGACCGATTCAGCTTTCTTTAAGTTGGTTTTCATATCAGTGAAATGAATGGCACCAATGGCTGCATTTGGGTGTATTAAAACTAATTTAGGTAGATTATTATGCACTTTTCTATGACAACTCATGTGACTAATACCTTTGTATGTAACAACTTGGACCTAGAAAGTAGAACTTTAAGCTCTTTTTATATTACATTGTAAATTGTGCTGTGACACCCGATCCTTCATTTACACCTATTTCATTGAAGATAAATGATTTTCTAGCCACAAAATCATTTAATAAAAAATTTGCATTATAAAATAGCAAGAAAAAAGTGAGAACTTTATGGATTAATATATTCTGTCAGCAATCTCACTAGTGTGTAATGCAGCTTCAAAGACAAAGCATGTTGTGCTCTGAAAAAGGCATGGTCACACACAATGAAACTCCGCACTTGTTGCCTTGCAAGCTATGTTTCTAATAATGTATTGCTTGCCTACAACATATGTCCCGGGTGGAAGCTGAAGACATAATGCTTCATAAAAGAAAAAAAAAAAAATCAATAAATAAAATACAGACAAAAGCTGACATTAACCTTGGCCTGGCTACACACAACTACACACATTACTGTTATCTTCAGCCACAGTTCTGCTGAGGCAGAATGTATTCATTTTAATTGGAGTGATGTTGGGTTTAATTCAAAAGATAAGCGTACAAATCTAACACACAAAGACGCACTGAAACGGCTGCTCCAGAAAACCCACCTGATTTAAATGTTTAAATGTTTCCTCTTCAAATACTTCAAATGGATTTGGGCATTCAAGCGTTGCGAGAAATTCCACTTGTCTACAAAATTAATCCAAGTGCAGAGAGAATCTGATCAGGCAGTTACCTAATAAAGTGAATGGCAACAGCTATTGTGTTAATATTTTTAGATAAATTATATAAAGTGAAAGAGAATATGAATTAAGTAAGTGATCTGTTGGAGCAGGTGCATTGAGGAAATTCCCCCTATTGCTAATTTGCTGTAGGCAGCAACTGTTGTGGTAATGTCCTGATTATTTACACATAGTAACTTTCTTTCTTTCTTAACTTAAATGACATTAGAATAGAATGCTGTAGCTGAGTCCTAAAACCCAGAACCGAGTTAGCATTTTTGCACTTACAGTTCCTTTGCCCAAAGTCACTGGGTTTTTTGAATGAGTTTTCGGTTAGATGCCACAAGGCCAATACATTTTAATGTTTTGTTCTACAATATAAAATACATCAGTAAATACCCCACTTGTGATCTTTAATGCTTATATGTGTGATCAAAGAAGATCATTGCTAACAAGTGACTAAATGAAGCTACAGAGACTGTCTGGGATGTTAACCCAGCGCCACCATCTATGTATGAGTTGGCACCACAGATGGCTATCTTGGTTCTGTACCGGAGACAAAATCCTTGTGTGTGTAACATACTTGGCCAATAAAAGTGATTATGATTACCATCATATTACAAGTTGGAAGCCGTGGTTGTGACACTGAAGTCATGGAACCATGGTGTAGTTTGTTTATAGCCTAACAGTAGACTTTTATTTCTGGCGATCATATTTGGGCTTCAAAAATCAATAAAGTGATATTTACTTCTGACGATTATCTTGCTGAACAAAACATGTAAATGTCATAAACCACTGTTTGATACAGAGCTTATTTTCTGCAATAATCCAAAAGCCTATGGAAGAATCCCATTGGCTTGTTGTCAACTGAACCAGGGTGATGCTAACATCTGGGTTGACCTACAAAAATATGCCATCCCTACAGCAATGTATTCCTGTCCATGCTTAACTATGAGATCTTTGGATATGTCCACATAGAGTACACATCACACTTGAAGCAATAAATGTGCATAGACCACATGTAAATATCAGAAATTAAGAGCAGAGCAAAAATACTAAGTAATTTTTTCATAACAAGCTGTAATGTGCATGTTTTGCTTGAATGTCTATGAACAGTCAATTCTTCTGGTGGCAGCTCTGGTTCATTTACAAAGAACCTGATCAGCCTCTACTTAAAGATTAAATTTATGTTGTGTCTGATGTAAAGGGGTAGTTTTATCATTCTGATTTCACCTTCATGCATGTGTGGTAATAAGTATGTGTGGCACAAGCATCACTCTTTCTGTCCTGACAGCCTTGCCTGATAACCAGACTGTGAGAGTCTTATTAATTTCCAGATTAGGACAATTGATCCTTCTACACCACTGCTTGAGTGACACTCAATAAATGAGCATCTCTGTCCTCACAGTCATCTGACTTGATGGAAGTGAGTGTGTGTGGTTCTTTGGGTTCTTTTTCCATTCACACCTAAGGTCACAGCAAACTTTGTTTATGCATGCATACAGAAAAAAGTGTTTTGTTCTTCTTTGGAATGACACCATCATTCTGTATGTTTCGTGGCAGGTGCTGAGTCCAGTTGATTTGCTTCATTTTGAAAGCTCTGCCTGTCTCCATTTCTTATTCAGCTGAGACTCCTCCTTAAACAAAATGGCTGTTTCACATCATCCATCCATCCATTATCTATACTGCTTATTCCTAAATAAGGTCATGCGGGGGCTATCCCAGCTGACACTGGGCAAGAGGCGGGGTACACCCTGGACAGGTTGCCAGTCTATCACAGGGCTGACATGTAGACAGACAACCACACACACTCACACTCACTCCTATGGGCAATTTAGAGTTGCCAGTCAACCTAAGCTGCATGTCTTTGGACTGCGGGAGAAAGCTGGACTACCCAGAGAGAACCCACGTAGGCACAGGGAGAACATGCAAACTTCACACAGAAAGACACTGGGTCAGCCAGATCTTGAACCAGAACCTTCTTGCTGTGAGGCAACAGCACTAACCATTATGTCACTGTGCCACCCTCTATTGCACAACACTTCACTTCAATTAATTTCAGTGAAATGAGAACCTCATTAGTTACTTGGGTGTTTTACTTAAAATGCTGTACAACAAACTGGAGGTGGTGAATGACAGAAAACATAAGAAGAGAGAGGTGTGATATGCAACAGAGGTCTTCACTTAAAACCAGGATGTTGAGGTAACGTAGAATGAATCTTAACGATCTTAAAAAACCAGCAAGTCCATCAGGATGGCCCCAAATGGTGATTTGTTTCTAATCTAAAGCTGACCTCATCACTGAGATTGCCTGTATCAAGGTTCTGGATGATATAATTCTAGCTGTTGAGCTAACCTGGTTGTCAGTACTGAGTGTGATGCCACTGATAACTAAAAAGACAGTTTGAACAGAGCTCTGGTTGACTTGACTAGCATTGATATATTAAGCAGCTATGAAATGATCAAGGCTCCAGCAACAATACCGGACTGTGAAGCAAATGTGGCATAGCAGCCAAACCGCATTACTACACTTCTGTGTTCATCATGTGATGTACACTGGCCCAAAAAGAATTTTTACCTTAGAGAATGACTGGAACTGGAGTGACAGTAAAACAATGAACACATTTTTCCCAGCATCACAAACTCAGTGAAATTACTTTTTTCTTTAAAGAATGTGATTCATTGGATGCAATATCAATTGGAAAGTTTAATTTGGCCATAGGATATTTATCCCATTCATATCTAAATGGAACCAACTGGATGTTACCCAGCTCATCCAGTGGGAAACTTGACTCAAAACAAGTGCACATGCTCTATAGGCCCAAAAATGTGGAAGCATGTCGACCAACCAGGTAGTTTTTAGGGTTGGAATCCAGAAGCTTTTTTTGGATCATGTGCCACTGAGCAACTTTCAAAGGAATGAATGGTGCTAGCAATGCTGTATCCACTTATCAATTAATACATCCATGGAGTTGATGGACCTCTTAGTTAATGTATCATGCCTGACCATATGGATGCAACTCACTCTCGCTGCAGTATCAAAAATTATGGCATTGTGTCTCTTGGTGAAACACATTGCAACCATCTACCTGCTTCACCCATCTCTAACATTTTAGACAGGTCGCCTGGTGAAATGGATAGTTGTCCTGCCCAGCAGGGAAAGAAGAGGTAAAGCAGAGAGGAAGAGAATGAAAAAGATAAGGGCTCTTGCCACCAGATAAGTCAAAAACACTAGTTAAAACACACACACACAACAAACAGCTAAGGATAGTAATCAGTAGCTAAGGACCTAGTAACAGTGACCCAACGATTAGTGACCTACACAGTTTGCACAGGGAATTATATTATAGCAATGAATGCAGCGGCACTGTTGACACTGAAGGAAAAATATATCCGCTAGTGAAAATAGTACCCTAAATCTAAACAATTATTTTCTTTTTTTGTGCAGAATAAACAAACAAGAGGTACTTGTTAATCAGGGAGCTTTAATGGCACTAGTAGGTGAATCTTCTTACCTTTGGACAGAGCCTGGGTAATTGTTTCCTCTTGTCTTTTTACTAAGCTAAACTAGTAGGCTGTTGATTGTATTTTCATACTTAATGTACAGACAACAGAGTGGTACTAATCTTCTTATTTAACTCTTGATAAGAAATTAAATAAGTGTATCTCCAACAATGTTTACTCTCAGAAATTAAGTGAGCTGGAACTTTAAGCCAAAATTTAGCAAATGAAAACATGATGAAAACATGTACAAGAACCCCAAAAGGTGCTATGGATGACATAAGAGCATCTAGTGGAAGTCAACAACTTCCTCTCTTTGACAGCTATGCAAAAAAGACCATTGATTGGCTTAAAGCCAAAGAAAAAGCAATTAAGAGTATCTGGAATTGAGGTTCTCAAAGAAACACGTCTTAGTGGCTGTATTAAAACAAATAAACACTATGTGCAGGGATGCATAAGCCTCAGTCCTTGAGCTTATTTTATTGTTACATGCTTCAGTTAATTCAAATTAAGTGAAATGATAAGTCATAATACAATAACAAAACATGCCACACTTTGCTCCCCCAGTGTAACGAATAAATCAATGATTGGATTAATTAAATACAGACAAAAAAATTTTTAAATAATTATCTTTTGTGCAAAAGAAGCATTTGTTTCAACACAAGAGCACATTATAAACTACACATCTTGTGTATAACCATAACTTTAGACCACTGCTGTCCCAACAAAGAAATCACACCCAAAGGTTCTCCAGTGGCTTCCACTGAGTAATACTGTACACTGTGTGCTACAGTTTCAAAAATAACCGTTTGTCTACAAATCTCACACATACTGTATCTTATGCTGCAGAAGCCTGTATGTAATGTAATCAAACCCAGCAGGTAAAAGACTTATCCCAGCTCTAACCACCTTTAAAACCAGACATGTCATGATCTCAGCCTTTGGAACAAACCCTAGAGGAAAAACAATGGCTGGGAACAAAACTATTTTCTGCTCTTGCTACCAGTTTCGTCCACACTCACCTGCATAATCAACCAGCCAGCACAAAAGCCAGCTCTGTGCTGTCCCTGAGTGTCAAATTTCCATCAATGAACTTGTCATTCTTCACTCTCCAGCTCATATGTACAGTATGTATGCTCATCTCAGTTTTGATCCATTTGTTCTCTTGGACACTAATATCTGTGGAGATTTTTATTCATCCAAGTTGTGGTATATTCGAAGTGCTAGAAAAAATCAGTAATTGACTGGACTTGCTTGAGTCGCATGAAGATGTTCCACATCTCATCCTAAAAGCATTCCTCAGTTCTGACTGATGTGGGAGAACTTTTCCCAGGCCAGTGAGGGTCCAGTTCTCACCCACATAGTTCTCTATCTGCTGTCAAAAATCACCCAGAGTCTAAATAGTCTGTTGCAAAGTATAAGATTTATTGGGTGTTAGGTATTTTTAGTCAGATAGATATTGGACAGATACTTTATGTATTAGAAATGTTTAGTGGAGATAGGATGTCTAGTTAAACTGTTAAATGCTTAGTCATGCTTATGAGTTTCTACAGGGTACATCTGGTCAAGGATACTAGAGAGAAGAGTTGATGACTGTCAGCAGACAGGATGTTTAATATTATTATTATGACATGTATAACTGTAGCCTTAGCCATAATATGTTCTTATGTTTAAGTCACGACATGTACTAGAGGTCATGAGAATGTTTTTAGCTACACACCACTTAACCAACAGACACACACACATTGATTTGCTTCATGTTTTGACTACTGCTATGGCCAGCTGCAAAGCTGGTGAGAGAGACGTCTCGGTTGACGTTTCTGTGTAGTATGGGGCTAGCCCAACCGAGGGGATATAATGTATAGGCCTGGTGGGCTCAGGGGCTTTCATCTTACATCTGCCTGCGTGCAGTATGGAGGTGCAAGATACCTGAGAGTGTAATGTTAATTTTACCTGTGATCCTTTGAATAAATCAGCACTGTTTTGAAGTTACTTGGACTGTCTCGTCTCTCAGAGTTAGCATGGTAGCAAGAACTGGTCCCTACATGGGGAAAAATCAAAAACACCCCAATAGCATCTGTTTCTAGTCCATGGAGTGGAATGACTATAGAGCTTGAGACATCCCATTTTATACTCTCTAAAGCTCCTCCATGCCCCATGGCCTGCTCCATCCCACCTTTCTTTCTGACCTACTTAGGGTTATACTATTATTTCATTGGTCAAAATAACCTCATGTGGCAAATACAAGTCACACTGACTCCTTCAGGGTCAAGGCTAGGTTACATGATTGGCATTACTAATGAGCAAACAATACCTTCTTGACAAGTCTCTAATTAATGATACCTCCAGACATCATAAACATATAAAAAACATCATTAAGGTGACATGCAACACATCAATCTGTCATACAAATATGTCTAATGCATCAAAAGGTGACACACTGACGCATTAACCTGTCACGGGATGACATCTAGACATCATTAATCTGGCATTAAACTTTTTAAAAACCTTAAACATTAAACATTAACAGGGTCTCTGAGGTGCAACAGGTGTCCCAGTGTTTCCACTCTGGGCAACTATCCAAATAACAGACTGATAATTTTTTCCTCTCTCTCTTGCCGCTTGTCTGACTACTAGGGTCATCTCCTGGACAACTTTCTCACCTCTGACTGTATCACCCTTATCAGCCTTATTCACAACAATACTGAGCAAGTATAACAAATACTGATAAATAAGTTGAAGCAAAATAAATGTTTTTAAAAAATGAAGTAAAATATAGTAAGTATGAGGAATAAATGATAATAAGACTAATCTAGTACCTTAACCCTTTTGGTCTCCTGCACTGACTGGTGGGGAATTTAACTGCCATGGAGTTGTTAACCCCTTGAGGGTTGTTGTGGGTCCTTACCACCCAATCATCATGTGGGTCAATAGGGTCACATGAGTCAAGGTGAGAATGGGTGTTAAATTACTTTGAGAGGAATTAAAGCACCACATTGTAAGTGACTGATAAGTGGCAATGCAACCCACCACCTCTGTTAGGGATGGCTTTTCCAATTTGACATAAATGAATTTTTTTTAAAACTCCTTGTTCAAACCATCTGTTGGCTGTGGCCAGGATATGACTGTTGTTGTCTTCAAAGTAGTGTCTCTTCAGATGTATTTGTCTGCTGAGTCTTGTTCTTTCCTGTGTTGTACACAACGTTTGTGGAACAGTTGTTTTTTTTTCTCCAATGTACAAATCCTGGAATTACGTGTTGCACTGAACTGCATATCCTACACTGCTCTTTTTGTGTGTGGGAGTTTTGTCCTCCATGTATGACAATGTTTTATCATTTGATCTCATATATCTTATAATTAAAGTTTGCTTCTAAAAGGGGTATAGGGAGATGAGATCCCTGTTCAGATATGAGGATAACAGCACACATTTACAATCTTTTCTTGAAGACAGTCATAGTGTTGCACTCTTTTGTACATCCTGCACAAAAAGTGATGGAAGTACTGTAATTGGGGGGAAATGGGGGACAGGAGCATGAAGGAGAAGTGAAAAGGTTGCCTACTTTATCCCATCTGCACATCCGGTCAGTCATTGCATGAAATAGGCATGCTTGTCAAATTGTTGGTTTCAAAAGGTTACAAAAATTGTTGGATGCAACCCATCAATTCAGTCATCAGAGAAAGGTTTAATCACTGTTCAGGCAATCATTTTAGATGAAGGATACTGCTGTCTTTAGTGTAGACTTTTGTCAAAGAAGTTGACTGACTGACCCAGTGTCCTGTTGGGATTGAAGTTCAAAAAGGACTAAAACAGAAAAGTGATTTTGATTTTTGTTATAATAATGAGAAAAATGATAATACATGTGTAGCTTCAACCTTAGATTCTCCTGCAAACCATATGATCTCTGTTTGGCAGAGAACAGTCTTTTTACATATTCAGCCATCTCTGATCAGTGATGTATATAATGATAAGATCAATTAACTGCACTCGCAAGAAGTATTAAAAGGGAGTGAGTGCATGCCTGGTATTAATAACACCATGGGGAGCAAAACTTGTTTACACATTCAAACAATGGAGACTTGGCCTTCCTCATGGGGACCAAATATTGAATTTTAGGGTGATAGCTTGGTTCAAGGTTAGGTTAGAGTTAGGAAAAAATTGGTTAAGGTTAGAATAAGTCTCCAGGACATGAATGTAAGTCAATGTGAAGTCCCTGTGAGGAATGAAACAGGGAAATCTAGTGTGTGTTTGTGAGTGACTGGGACTGAATAGCAAACATTTATAATAAAAATAAAAATAAATGTCTCTTCACATTGCACGACATTGAAGCAGTAGCAGCTTATGGGAGCCAGACTGGGAAACCCACCTTGACTTATATGATTTTGTTACATTTCTTTATCTTTTCTCACTCTTAGTGCAGCGTGCTTATTTAGATGCTTAAAATGAATTTTTAAAAAGAGCTTCTGATTGGAGTGCTGTGATTGTTGTATGTACAATGTTTACGTCATTGAGACGTATGATAATATGAAAAATGAGACATAAACAAAGAGCTGTAGCCATGAATGCAAAATTGCACAAGAGTGAGACTTTATGATCAGATGTCTAATCATTCCAAGATGCTTTGATTTATCTCCCCTATTCAGAATGCTTTGTGACCATAAACCCAATTCATTCTGGACTATAACAATAATTTATTGCAACAAGGCCATGCTCAGTCACTCGTTGGCTACTTACCATCTGCTCCAGCTCCCCAAGCTGGTTCCAGATTGATGCTTGTAAATATCTTCTGTAAAGTGCTCCGGGTAGTTACTGTATGATTCAAGATGCATTGTGAGAAATATAAAAGGGAAATATACTTAAGTGATCACAATGTTTTTGTTTACAGGCCATCGAAGCTCCCTTATTTTCTTGTGCACAGCACTGGTTGAGCTGTAACACTCTGGAGACAACAATTAACAGCTGCTTGGCCTTGCACTGTTTATAAAGTTTATAAAAATGCAATTTGGGAAACTATAAATGGTCTGAACAAGCCAGATACAACCTTTATCCCACTGTGAAAAAAAATCCTCTTTTCTTTGCAGCATAAACACCTAGTGTGACTTCACATGTATTTCTCCTCGGATAGCTTAGAAAATACTACCCTGTATGGAAGATTTTAATGTGACTAATGTGGGTTCCTTATATGCAGTGGCACCAATTACATTTAGTGTATTTTCAAAAACTTGTGTATGTAACCCACCTAGAAAGGGTTAATGATTTTTTTTAAATTTATTTCTGAGCACCATGTATCTTATTTTCTGTTCATATGTATTTTAGGTTTTATTTTGAAAAACGGAGTTTTATTTTGATGAGACAGGATATAGCGTGCTAATGCTTCGCTTAGCTTGTTTCGCTAAACTCCCGATCGGAGCACATGTTTCTCCATCTGGTAGAAGAAAATAAAGAAAACTGAGAAAAGGTACAAAAAAAAGAAAACCAATTGTTTTGCATCGAAACTGAGGAATAATTCATTTAATGAAGTAAATGGATTAATGAAATAAACGGATTAAAGTCCCATTTAGAGCGTGAAGAACCTTTAATGAGGTGTTAATTGTTGACTTCTTCAGCAAGAAAACGTCTGTCTGGGTAAGCTAGCTAGCTCACCTGGAAAACATTCAGTGTGTTTTAGTCCTTTTAGTGTTTGTTCTTGTACTGGCCTATCATTTTCTCCTATGAAACCAAAAAAAACAAAAAAGATCAGTGAGCCCATTGGTGTAAATACAGCTTCTAGAGCCTAACGTTGTTGTTAATATGCACATTTGATTTTTAATATTTTTAAGGCAACATGACTATTCACTTTTCTCACATCTCCTGAATCGTAAGATGAACTTGTAGTTAACAGAGTTAACTCTAGTTAAACATCTTTCTATTTGAGGAGATAAATTTACTGTTGTACAACAAATACTTGAATGAGTTAAAGAATCTAAATAGACAATATAGTATAAAAGCCTGTACTATACACCTGTTTTATAAATACAGGTCAAGTCTTTCTTAGCTGAGCGGAAACTGAGGGACTCCAGTCACGTCTTTCTCAGCTGAGTGGAAATTGTGGAACTCCAGTCCTTGTGCCCGACAAGGCTGACCAGGATCCAGTGGATGGCGAGCCTCCCGATTGACTTTTGAATCTACACCATACCTGGCAACAAGCTCATGGTAGGGTTGTGTCGGTCCTTATGGTCGATACCTACGAGAACCTACGGTGGAAAACTCTCCTGATTTAACTATTCTTCAGACTACCAAACATCCATATTGAGCAGATACACTTTTCAGAGTGAACAAACTGAAAAAGGGACAATTGTTTTATTTTATCAGATTACGGGGCCCCAGGTTGTGTGTTTATATTGTGTATTTCTGATCTTCAAATGTTGACTAAATGTTCACAATGACTGTTTACCCCTGTGTCACTGGTTGTTATTGTTACTCTCAGCTCCTACGAACCTAGGTTAAGCAGGTGTACATACTCAGAAGTGGGTTACATGTACTTTCATATACTGCAGTATAATTGTCTTTTGTATGAGCATTCTGTACATAGCTAAGTTATAGCCAGAGGTATGTATACACTTGAATATTATGCCCATATATATTTTTTAAATGTCCCACTCTGAAACCACAGTCATTACTTTGCCGATGTCTTCTGGATAAGAGCCTCATTAAAGCATTAGTGAGGTCGGCCGCTGATGAGAACAGGCTCATTCATCATCAACGTTCTGACTAATTTTAAGGGTATCAGATGGGGCTGAGGTCAGGGCTCTGTGCAGGCAGGTCCAGCCCTGCCTCAGAGAAATTTCTATCTTGTTTCTAGCTTGTTTTGAAGGAAGTGCAATTGCAGCTTGCAGATTTGTTGATTGTTGACTATAAAAAGCACTGCCAAAGTGTTGGCAACTGGGACTAATGATGGTGCAGGATTTTGACACCAGAGTTTTGTAAGGTTAGGTTAAGTTTATAGGCAACAAAAACCCTGTGGGTTGGTAAGTGCTTTACTGATCAGTAGTGTGGCTTAAAAGGTGGCAGTGTCAGTCAGGTCACTACTTTGGTGCAGAGTGAAATATCTCCATCGTTATTGGATGGATCAGCTTGAAATTTTTGCACAGACATTCATGGTTCCCATGAATAGTCATAGTTTGGGCCTACTTCCTGTTTGAACTTTTATTTTGAAAGTGTTTCCTGTTCCATGAGATCTCACCTGCCACAGCTTTACTCCAGCCTTTGATTACCACTCATTGCCTTCACCTGTTGCTCATGGGCCCTAGATTTACATCCTTTAGGCTACTTCACACAAACACTGGCACTCCGAATGTGTAGATCATTTGATGTGTATACACTGTATTAATATTACCTCTGTAGACCTCTCTGTGGCAGACATAGTTTCATTATCCTCATAGTCCTATGAAGACGAGCATTTGGTTAGAGTACACTTTATAATACTACCTATCATAATTTAAGCTTTATTTAGTAGGATACTTACAACAGCCTGGGGTTCTGCTGTGACAGGAGGCTCCAAAAGGCAGATATTACCATCAGAATCTGTTAAGACCAACAAAAAAACCCAACCCAGAGTGTAATAAATGGATATATCAAAAGTAGCCTATGTAAAAAATAGAATATATAGGTAGGCCTCTTACATGTAATGAATGCACTTGTATCCTGGGGAGTGACTGGTTCTGATGAACTCCCTCCAGGAATTCCCTCAGCCACTGGCTTTCCAGTGTTTAGGCTGAGGGCCATCTCCTCTGCATGTGTCAGTGGTGGTGGTGCAGGTCCTCCACCAGTTTTTCTGGCCTCTGCCTTCTTTCTGTTGGCTGAGTAGTTGTCAAATGATTTAATTGTATGAAAACAACATTACACCCATGTTGAAAATGCTGCTGCACTGCTATACTCTGCAGGCTATTTAGTTATTTAATATGTCAAATGTTTGTAGAGTCAGGTAGTCTACACCCATGATATGATCAAGCCTTACCTGTTTGAATTATGTTTTTATATTTCATTTTTAGCTGCTGCCACGTTCTTTTTATGCCTGCAGGATTGCACCTACATGAAAAATAAAATACAATTCTTATATTACTACATCAGTCTTGGGTACATTTTAAAAAAGGTATTTTGATTAATGTAATAATTACTCTCCATAAAACGTACTGGATTATTTATTAATCATTACTTTACAAATCCCATATCAACCACAATAGGAATTTTAAGAAAGGGTAGACATAAAACTGCACTTTTAATTCGTACAACAATCGGCATTTTATGCAATTACTGATGTTACTCATTAAATTATTGACGAATTAAGAACCATTCCTTACTTTACAAGTGACAAATAATCACATTACTAACATTATTTAGTAATTACTTACACCGACCACTGTATGATTAAAATGTAAACGTACGCATTGACTCAGGCAGCTATTTTCCCCCAAGCTAACCCTTTCTTTTTTGCCACTGCAGCCGTGTTGTTTTTTGTTTTTTTTTACGAAATATGGGCTCGTAGTCACTATATGCTTGTAGTAGCACATCCATTTCTGTCGGGAAAAACGCAGACCTATTTTGGCTTGGTCCTGTTGCCATGGTGACTCGTAATTTCTTCACTCCATTGTTCAGGGCTTTTTATAGTCGCGTGGCACGCGCCTAACTCTGAGTCAGACAACTCAGAGTTGATTAAACCAACTCTTTTCAGCTGTTCTGAAACCGAAAACTCCGAGTTTTCCAACTCTGAGTAAGTCAACTCAGAGTTCAGGTATGAACTCTGAGTTTGTTGAACCGCCTTCTTGAAATAGGCCCCTGGTCAGCTTGTTGGTTCATCTGTGTGCCACACCTTTCTTGTTCACCTCCTGTATGTTCTTTGATGCTCCCGCTTGTGCCTCGTCTTTGGACTTTGTTTACTGCCTTCGGGTTTTAGTTTGTTGGGATCTTTGTTGCCTTTGGTTTGTTAGTCTTGTTACATGTTTTCAGTTTAGTTTTTTCTTTAGATGCTGTTGTGTTACATTTTGCATTTGGGTCCTCCCTTTGCTTGACTTCTAATAGCTTTGGATAAGCGCTGACTTTTTCTTTAATGCTCCATTGAGGTTGATCTTTGTGTTTTAACTGAAATGTGATAACTGTGTTTTCTGCAGCCATTCATTCGTGTATGGTGCTAATTAGCAAATGTTGCTACACTAACATGTTAAACATGGCCTTGTTATGATTTTAGCATTTAGAGCAAAATGCTTGTCTAAATACAGCTTCATGGAGGTGGTCGTGCTGCTTGTCTTTATCAAAGGCGTGGTATTTCCTTAACCTAGGAGCAGCTTTAATCTATTTTACAGTAACAATGTGCCAAATGACAACTTAAAAACTATGTACCAGTGTGTGACACGGTGCGCTTTGGTTCACTCTTACTGCTCTCATAATGTTATCAAAGCACAGCAGGCGGCAGTTTGTGGTGGGGAAAAAAAGACCAAAACATTAATATTAAACTTGGATTTGCCAAATGGCAACTTGTCAGTGTTTTACAGATAAGATTCACTTAGCTAAGACTAAGCCTTAGATGGGATGCAGGCAAGAGTTTAACAGGGGCATTTGAGGGCGGGTGCGGTAGGATGTAAGGGGTAAGGTTATGATATTTATGTACTTAGCCCAGATCTGATGCTGATAGTCGATGAGTCAGCAGTTTGTAGAAGGTGTATGAGTAATCAGCACTATTCCCAGGCTTGGTTGGTCGCTGTATAATAAGTAGAGGGCATAGGGTATAAAAGGGGAGGGAGGTTACAATAACCAAAGAAGAAAAGGTGTGTTAGAGGTGTGGTCATGCTTCTGAACCTACAGTGTTCATCTTCATTTAGTAAAGTTTTAAAAGAATGTAATTTTGCCAATATGTTCATGTTAAAAGAAATCATTACTACACATTAAGAAGATATGTGTCAACATGACTTAATATTTTCACAGCATAATTTTAGTAGCAATGTAAATGACATTTCTGGGAAACAGGATTTAATTTGGAAAGCTATTACTTATGGGAATGTTCAGAGGATCACCTGACCAGATCATGTTAGAAAGATAAAATACAGTACACAAAACAAACTTGAGTTTTATGTATTTATTCACTCTAACAACAGCCATACTGTACATCTATAGTCTGACAGATTCCCAACAGTTACAGCTGAACAAATTCATGTTGGTGAATATTCTTCATTGAACATGAGTCTGTTATTTCAGTTTTTTTTTTCCAGATGTTGCAGTCTTACATGAAATCCTTTGGTTTATTGTGTTGTTTATGGTTCAAAGCTTGTAGTTTCAACTCTTGTTTCCCGTAGGCAAAAGGCATTTTTGTGTTGCATCCTGATGCCAGCCTCAGTCAGCCGTCTTTCTCTCAGGAAAACATGGCTGCCTCACCTCCCTCCGTCGGTCACATCTGTTGCGAGTGAACGAAGACTGAGAGGGAGAAAAAGAGAGAACACTATGTAGGGAATATCCTCAAATGTGCTGTTTGATCTGCAGGGAAGACAGTGGGTTCCTGATGTAGGCCTCTGGAGAGAGAAGAGAGCTCAGGCCCTGGGGCTCTTTACTGTGGCTACCACTCGTAGGGGTTGAGGGGAAAGGAAGCACTGGAGGAGAACACTGACAGCACTGCAGGAGGTGTTACAGCAGGGGTTCTCTACACCTTAAAAGACCTTGTTTTGCTTACACTCAGGAACTACTCATGAACTACTTAGTGTTGATGTGTGTTTTTTTTTTTTTTTTTTTTTTTATACAAAATGTTGTTTCATCAACTCTCTTTCACCGTTTCTGCAGGTTTGTTGTTCAGCTGTTCAAGATGAAAGATTGGTCACTCAGGTAGCAACACTTTTACCCCACCTAGTGGCAATAATTCTCAGGGAGCTTGAGCTCATTATTTAAAACATACAGTACAGTACATGCTGTATGGCAAGTGGTGTATACTAACACAAGTGAGATATACATGGTGCTCAGTTCAGATGCTGGACTTCTGTGAAAACTGCATTCTTGAAAATAATTGCATACCCTCATCATACTAAAAGGCTGAGAAATCCATTTTGTTTTTGCACTGCAGAGAGGGAGAGGGAGGGAGAGCAGGTTTTGTGGCTTAAATCAGATAAATTAAGCTAATTGCTTCCACATGTCCCCTGTGTGTTCATGTTGTTGTTACAGATGATTAGTCTAATGAATCTGAATAAGTGGAAACATGTATACATGGTTATATTGTGGTACAGTTCAAGGTTTCAAGACCACAGAGAGTCTGTATTGTGTATAGAGTGTAGACTGTGCACAGCTCAGTATGTTATGGACAGTATGTGTATTACACAAATGGCTGTATAAGTCTTTACAGTCATTCAGATTTAACATATGTCCTGTTTTGTTTTTGTTTTCATGCCGGTGATAGCTGGGGCAGGAGGTATTATGTTTCAGGTTGCCTGTCTGTCCATATGTCTGGCTCATTCTTGTGAATGTGATATGTCAGGAACACCTTAATGGAATTTCTTTGAATTTGGCACAAACATTTGCTTGGACTCACAAATGGATTGATTAGGTTTTGGTGCTCAAAGATCAGTAACATCTGTTCAAGACCCATGAATTTGGTGGAGGCACACAGCTACAAAGTCGTAATTCTATTTTGTAATTGTTAATTTGCTTAGCTTGGACAAATTAAAGCTTTGTGTAGTGTTTATTCAAAGTGCGCCTCTGTTTTTCCATATATTGTCACAAATCTGCATCCACAACAAGTAAATGTGATTCACCAAACCCCATGAAAAGTGAGACTGTCGGTACTGTATGTGTTTTGGAGGCAAGGGCCGTACTAAGGACTCAGTGTCAGGATCTCACCTTCTGCTGGCTTGATTTCAATCATTTTTTCTATTAATATTTCACCTTCAAGTTCCAGTGCAACAGTAAATTTTGAAAAAAATGCTCTATTTATTTAAGCTCAAATAAGAAAACTTATACAACTCATGTCTGTAAAGTGAATAAAGAGAATAAAATTCAAACCAATATGTCCTGCCAATAACAACAGTGATAACAGAAATAAAGAGACAAACAATTCATAGCCAATTATCTCAGCATAATATTTTGTTGTCAGCACTAATAATCATTTCTTGGAGCTCTATTTTTATTATATAACATCAATGTAGATATAAGTGACATACTTGGTAAGTAAATAATAAACATCTACATACATTTAAGCAACTTATTGTGGTCAAATGCATTGTTTAAGTTATCTTGAAGGTGGAAATGTTTTCCGTAGAACCAAATAAAGAAAATGACCTTTCAGATGGGTAACGGTAAAGGAACAGTGTTATTCAGTAATCTTGCTGTAACATTGTTTCACTAGCATATCACACTCCTATTTCCAATGATTTTCTGGCTACTTGCTTTACTGCTTTATGACCATATTCTTTCAAATATTGACAAACACTTTAGGTTTAGCAGGATATCAAATGCGCCTTTTGGCTTATTTGATGGGAGTGAATGTAAAGGCCGTTTATTCCCCTAGAACATAAATAAAATCTCTGGTAAATAAAACATCTAATTCTGACCGCCCCCACTCACACATATATATAATAGAAAAAAACAAACATGTATATATTATACACACATGTCAACCTCACCTGGAAAGCTGCTGAGGAAAGCAAATGTCCCTATGTGTCCACCCTACCTTTTGGAAAAAAGACAACCCCCTGGGGTGTAATATAAGTATATGCAATATTTTTTAATGTGACTTTTGTACTGTTTTTATATTTGTGTACCTATGTTTTCTGTTTGGATCACCTCTATAAATGAAGTTCAGTTCACTGACTACAGTAGAGTTTATAGGAAGTGTATAACAATATATATATATGTGTGTGTGTGTGTGTGTGTGTGTGTGTGTATGTATGTATGTATGTATGTATGTATGTACACACATACATAGAAATTCATGGAAAGACCAGTGGCTATTTATGTGATAAAGTACTGTTGAAGCATTTTCCTTTATTACCTCAGCAAGCTTGTTATCTCCACAAGTAGTCAGTCCTTTTCCAAGAATGTGCATGGATAAAAATATCTAAGAAGGAGAGTTCTGACCACATTGTCTGCTATCAAAATGACACACAAACATCATCATGATTCAAAACCTCTTCAATAAACAGAAGATTACAATTAGCCGATTTTCAATAATTCAATAAAAATCTGTTAAAACACTGACGTTAAAAGTCTGTTTGCAAAACTGAGTCATGAGGACTAATGAAGTTCAGTCTAAAAGTTGTCAGACTGATTGAACCAGCGTCCTGTGCCACCAAACATATAGTATGTTTCTATCATGATTTGTTGAAATAATTCAGCCATGGCTTACAAACCGAACATGGCTTTCATCCTGTGATCCGCCAACTCTAAACTACCTGAAATGAAATAGGACATGTTTGACATATTTGTTCTTCATCCACTGGTGTTGTTTTACTTTATTGTTTCAGTCATCTTCCTTTCAGAGCTGCACTTTTCTAAACACTGAATCATAATTTAAGCATTTAACACTAAATGTCCGTTCACCCATTCACTCACACAAGCATTCACACACCAGTGATATCACCAACAGCAACTTATGGTTCAGTGTCTTGCCCAAGGACACTTCAACACTTGGACTGAAGAAGCCAGGGGTCAACCACTGACCCTATGGTTGGGGGACAAACCGCTTTAACTCCTGAGCCACAGCCGCTGGGTTTGTTCACAGCTGAACTGCTGTGCCTTGAATCATGCAGTCACTGGTGATATGTCCCCAATGTGTATACTTTATTGATAAATGAATGTCAGAAAAATTGTCTAGGAAAAGCAATTCCTCAGGCATCACAACAATTCCTGTCCTCATTTTTCACATCCATTGAGAAAGGGAAGAGGAGAATTTGACAAAGACACCAAGACTTCCACCTGACTGTTTTGTAAAGCCACCCTATATCCTCTCCCCTACTTAAAGTGGATATATGCAGAAATCTGTCACCATGTTATATGCACCCTTTTGAGTTTGTTTATATGTGTGACAAACAGACAAGCATGGGAGAGGGAGAGGGAGAGAGAAGGACGGGGGAAGCTCTCAGTGTTTCCATTATGTCAGAGTTCTACTGTATGCCTTTTCCAGTGCACCAAACTCATTTGTCTGTTTCACTCTCTATGATTTGTCTCTGTGTTGGAGGCTAAAGGTACTTTGCATGGAGATTAAGTGTGCTCTGCCCCTTAAGACAGACCGATGTGCTACTTTAAAAGACATCTAACCTTTCAGCCCAGAATGAGAAAAGGTTTCTTGTTTACTGAATGTGTCTGGCCTAGGCAACAGATCTCTCTCTTTTACCATATTTTATCATTTATTTATTTATCTTATTGTATTTTTACTCAAGGAGAATTAAACCTTGAGAAATTCTAAAAACATACTCAAACACTTATTTCCTAGGCCCCCAAATCTTATGACAACTTTTGTTAGCCATGTTGATGTATTCCAAATAAATCTTTATCATTATTTAAACTGTCCAAATATTCTAATGATGCCAGATCCCATCAGACTTGATGAAACTGTGCAAAGAGTAAAGGCAGTCTTTGTTGTATTACAGTATATTGTATGCTATCAGGACTTTAATCAGCCACATGGTGGAATTCAAAAGAGCTGTCCTCGGCTTTAATAATTACGAGAATGTGGTAGTTAACTGATTATTTCCAACCAGAATCTGAGAGGTCACAGTCGGTTATAGAACACTGTGACTATGGCTTTTGAACTCTTTTGCTGAAGGACACCTGAACAAGGGACTTTGATTTCTAACATGAACGCTGCTGATATTTTATATTCATCTTATTGTCAACAAATGCCACTAAAACACTGACCTTGTTGGTCTGTTTGTGACACCCAAGGTACCCCAAGATCCACTTGTTCCTAATGAAAATTAAAATAATATAATTCTTGTGCAAAATCGACCACTTATAGACATATTTATATATCAGCTGGCACTGTAGTTGTAGTCACTTCCAAATAAAACCCAGTGGCTGTTTTCATGATGATAAAGGAACTTGTCATTCAGTTCCATAGTGTGGCTCAATATTTGTTTGTATCAGTGTGTTCTGTTCTTAGTCTTCATGAGATTTGCTGACAGTATGGAAATATGGAATATCACCACGCTTCTCCTTTAAAGGGGCATTCTGCCTTTTTTAGAATCATACCAGGCAGAATAAAATACTTAAACAACATAAAATATTAAAGCAATCAAGATTTGTGTGTGATCAAGGGTTTTTGGTGTTTGGTTCATTCTAGGGACTAAAAACTCGGCTGCTTTGATTATAAAAACTCCTTTTCAATCTGACTGTGTGAGGTCTCCAACATTATGGAAGTGCATAAATAAATCATTAAGCGTGTCCCTGGGTGACTATGCCTCCTTAAATTTGGGATACACTGCAACTTCTGCCTTGACTATGCCTTTCAGTATCCTTATGTCATTTAAGGTCAGACCATATGACAGAACATTTCTGAGATTCAAAGAGAGAGATGAAGAAAAAACCGTATGTGAACTGTTCTTCTGGCAAACAACCAAATAAAATTCCCCTCACACATTAACAATGTATTATTTATCCCGAAAGAAGGCAAAACCAGAATGAAAATGATGGCTTGAGAATGTTAAAACCAGGGATTATTCAGAAGAATGTAGTTCTTTAAACATTTAAATATTTTTTAAACATTATGGGGCGTTTACATTTACTCGGTTGTTACTTTCATTGTAATATGACACAGTTATTATTATTTGCCTACTGGAGTTTCTTTTTCTCGGGGTGTCCCGCAGGTAACGCCGCTACTGTGTGCGTTCATGCGCAGGATGTATTCAATAACAGCTTCCCCTGCACCTTCACGCTTCCACTGGATATACCGAAGGATGATAGAAACCATCAATCACCTTTAAAAGGGGAAGGATTATACATACTGGTACAAGGGCTATAAAGCTGTGTGGTGAGAAGAAAAGCCGTCATGATACGTGTGATGTTCATGAAACGTCGAAACCTGCCGCTGCACCTGGCGATCATTCAAAACTCCAGAAATTAAGTAAGCGGGTGTCTAAGTGTGGCCACAACAAAATTAGGGATGCTGACCCTCTACTTGGAGATGATCCCCGTCCTCATCCCACCACCACAACCATTCCCTTCTCCCTCTCACCTCACCTCCTCCGCCCCCTCCCCCCCGTCCTCCTCATAAATCTATTGGTCGTGGTCTCGGCTCCACTATCCAATGCTTTGCTGATCAGACTGCAGTTGTATTTTCTGGAAGTTGGCAGCTGACGGCTCACAGCAAAAGGCTTTCCTGTCACTCCGCCGCTTGGACAGTGGAATTATGAACAGAGCTGATCCAGCCTCTATCAGCCTGTCTTGAATCTGTCTGTTTCACACCGAGAGAAATTGAACCGACCATGGAGATTGGAGTCCGCATCCTCTTGGCTTTCCTCGTCCACCAGGTAAGACGAGAGAGGTGTGTGTGTGTGTGTGTGTGTGTGTGTGTGTCTGTGTGTGTGTGTGTGTGTGTGTGTGAGAGAGAGACAAATCTGAGGACACTGAGAAGGAGAGAGAGCCGACTTTCTTTGGGCATTCTCTTGTGTTTGTGGCGCAAATAGATGGCTTGTCAAGTTTGTCCCGAGTCAGCGCATAACGCACAGTGCGTTCACCTTTACCGCCTGATGTGCCCGTGCCTTGCTAGAGCAAGTTTGTCCCCGTTTAGTCCCCTTTGCGCGCATGGCTGTCATTTATGGCACCGAGTTTGGGCACAGGGTGTCGGGTCTGGCAATCTGCAGTGCTCGCTCACTTTAGGAATGCGTTTCACATCCTGTCGACAAGAGAGAAGAGGAGAGAGAAACAGAGGACGGAGACGAGGGGGCTGGGGGAGAAAGAGAGCGCAGGGTGTATATTATGTCTATGTGCAAATCACGGCTCCGGCTCTTGTCTCCAGTCGCATCTATATTCCGCTCAGCCACCAACTTGAGCGTTTCTTTGGGCGTGTGAGCGTGTGCGTGTGTGTGCGCGCGTGTGGGAAACAGGCGGATGGAGGAGAGGAGAGGAGAGAAGGAAAGAGAGAGGCGGTGGGGGTGTCAGAGAGACAGAAAGAGAGACACAGCCTAACTTGGCCGCTCTTCTGCCTTTTCTGTGTCGTCTCTCTGGGTATTTCACTCAGTCTATTGCTCTCCGTAGACGTGGACTCCAGGGATATTTAATAAAGCCTTAATTCCCTCTGTGATAGAGCCACTCGCCCGTTTGATCTGACTTTATTAATATGAGGAAAGAGAGAGAGGTAGCTCTGAACAACGGTTTCTGCCAACCTGAGTCCTTAGAAGACTATTGAACAGGGCAAGGCTGCTACTTTTTAACACCTTTGTCCACTTTTTGGCTTGAACAACCTCACTGCATTTATCAAGTTACTATGCCCAACTGAGTTTCCCTTGAGAGCGCATGGCTACTGCCCCTGCATCGCTACTGCCCCTGCATGGCTACTCCAGCAGCCTTGACCTCTGACCTCTTCATTCAGACAGAAAAACATACACATAGTCTCTAGATGAACATCAATAGAAATGATTATTAAAGCATGCACATTGTAGTTTCTCTAATGACAGTGGCTCTTCTGGTGGCACACTGCAAAAGTTTAAGCTGCGGCTAATTTTAAAATAACCAAGCTGAGACTATTTCTAAACACAGCAACAATGGGAGAGCCCTGGAGCGTGGCAGGCAAACAGCTCATTTGGGAAACTCTGTTGTTCTGCTGCGTCTCTCTCTCCTCTCATCCTCCCTCTCCTACAGATGTATCAAGAAGCAGCAGATGGCACAGCTCAAATGGTATTTCTTGTTTGACCTGTGTAGACTTAGGGCCCGCTTTTTGTTGTGTGTTATTCATTTTTAATTGGATAAGTCATTGGTTTATTTCCACATTGCACTTTGATCTTCTGATCTGAAGGCATCATGAAATTATTTAGCCTATTTTATTGATTAGGACCTGCCCTCTGCTGCCCTCAACACATGCACACACACACACCCTGCAGACCTTACACACACAGATTTGTGTTACTACATTTGTGAGTAGGCTTTCCATTGACTTACCCTAGGAACTGGTCAAATGTCTTCAAAACTAAGAGATGTTTTGTAATCTCTGTTTCCACACCCACACATTTCCTGCTGTGGAAGTTCAACACACACACATAGCTCGATCTCTAGCAGGTTACATCTAGTAGATGACACTGGCTGTCATTTGGCCCAGCACTTTAGCTTGTTGATTTAGAGTCTGAGGGATAAAAACTCCAACATCGCCTGCTGTGTAAAGCATAACTTTACTGTTGAACCAGCATGTTTCAGCCTGTGGCCGTCATCTGACCCTGATTAAGGCCACAGGCTGAAATTCTGAAATCTGTTGGTTCGACAATAAAGTTGTTCTTTACACAGCAAGTGCTGCTGAAGTTTTTACCCCTCAAGATTGATTTCCCTTCTCCGTGCACCTCGACAGTGGGTGAAATTGTGCCAGAAATCTCTGCTACATTTTGATTTACAGGCTGACCTACCTCCTCCAGGGGAATCGCAATCCTCTGGCTATCCCACCAGAAGCAGTAGCTGTAAATATTTTGATGTAAATGAGTCCATTTCATGGACTCATTAATGCAAACCACTGAAAATATATATCATATGTCAATGCTGTCCCCTCCAGTGAGCAGCTATCCAATGCACACAGTGCATGTGTGTTTGTATGCACATTTTTATGCATGTGAACACACAAAAGGTTATTCCACCTGAATCATTGTCCACACAAAAACTATAAATCTGCCTTTTCCCCTCTCAGGATCACACCATTCTGGGGTGTTGGATGTGAGATCGAACAGGGTACTCTTATTAATAGAGGGTCAAGTAGGGAGCCAAGGTCCTCTCCACAGAGAGCTGCCATACCTTCCTCCTGCCACCTGTCAACCCCCTCACAGACCCACATATGGGTGCACACACCAATAGCAGCCACCTCCTTGGCAATAAATCCCTGTTTCCCAAATGAAACGCTAAGCAGTCTCTCCGGGTGGAGCAATGATTCAGAATAAGCTCGGCACAGCTGGGAGCTGCAGGTGCAAGGATTTTTCTCTCCTTCTTTTTTACTCCATTTCCTTCATTAATTCCTCTTCTCTGTCTTCCCACTTTGTCTTTCCCTTATACTTGTTTTTTCTCCTTCCTCAGATTTCATTCTGTTTCACGTCCTCTTTTTTTTTTTTACCTTAATTACCAATCCTAATCCCCCATTTATTTCTAAATTGTCAGCACTGTTTTCACTGCACTTTCTCTCTCTTTTGCCAGCGCAGGTTGAGAGTTATACCTCACAGTTTAAATTCTGGGCTGGCACCTGGGCGTGTCTGCGGGAAGATTTGCTGTCATGGAGGTTTATGGGCGCAGTGACCAACAGACTGTTAAAGTTCCTGTTTAAACTACTGCGGGCACAGAGATAGATAGAGAGTACAGGGAGTTCATGGTTTAAAGTGTGCCATCGAAAACCGAGAGACGCCGCGGTGTCCTGTTAAACATAGGCAAGGCTGACCTTCGCAGTGACATACACATCCACACCCAGAGATGCCTGACCCTGACAGACACACTTTATACTTTTATCCTTCATTCTGACTCCCCCATCCTTTCTCTTACCCTATTGGTCCTGGACACAGTTCATTAATCTAGCATTATCAAAAAAAAAGAAGAGTGGACAGTCAGTTCTTGGTATGTCAGCACCATTTATTATACAGAAGTGTATCAGCAAGTGTGACAACACCATACTCTTATACTGTAATCGCTGCCATTTTCCATTTCTAGTTTGAGTCATTTCTTTTTATATTGACCAACAGGCTCACTGTTCAGTGATATACTGCAGGCCGATTGCACCACATGGTAAATGCACCATGTGGTGCCCTCTTTATGAACCACACAGATGGAGCCATGTCATGTCCATCACTGGGCACATGAATCATCCTTTTCAAGCAGACCCCCAGTTAATCGCTTGTTTCTCCTAGGGAGAAGTGTGTGTGAAGTGCCCTTTCAGACTTGCCATCCTTCTGATACTGAGTGCTGTTTTGACAATTTTTTAAATATACAATGAGGTCTGGTTAAGGAGTAACAGTATGACAGGTTACAAAGTCTAATGATGACACTAATGTGGAATGCCAGTCATTAAGGCAGGATGATTTTGGTCTTTCTTCCATTCCTCTGCACATCTCTCTGCCTCACAATTCTTTGCTCTCTTTCTCATTCTGCCCTCATCTCCCCTCACAGTGCTGTCTGGTGTTTGAGCTCCCACAGCCAAGCTGGCAGGGTAAAGGGTTAGAGTTTAGAAAAATTGCAGAGAAGTTTGCAGTTTTAACAGCCTACAGAGACACACAAACACTTAAAATAAAAAGAGCATGAAATGGCTCAAGTAAAAGCAATCCAATACCAATCTACTTTGCTGTCTAAATGTACCCTGGTGTTACTGTGTTTCTAACAATCAGCTGACAAATAGGCTTTCTAGTATACAGGCTCTGAGTTCAGTCTCCATCACATTCTACTTATCTGTACTGTTTCCTATGTGAAAAGCACATGGCCAACCACAGTATTCGGTGTTAAAATACTCTTTGGAGGTTTTTTTTTTTTGGTCAGCTGTTATTGCCAGAAGCCATCACTACAGCTCTAAAAGCTTCCTGGAAATGAAACAGGCATATGCATGCATTCACACCTGACCTGAAAATAACCCAGATGGACACACACACACACACACACACACACACACACACACACACACACACACACACACACACACATTTACACCTGTGTCTACTTATTCTTGTCTTTTAATGGGACGGCGTGAAACAATGACACCATGTTTTTTTTTTTGTGTGTGTGTGTGTGTTTATCCTTGTGCTCCCCTGTGACTGTGGCTGAGCAGCACTGAGATGGACTATAAAGTCAAATACTATCTGAACTCTGTTGTAGGAGGGCATGACCTTTGAGGGAAACACAGTCTTCTTCAATCTTCTTTCTCATGATGCTGCCACTGCTGTCTCCTGAGGAAGGGGAGTGGATGAAAAAGAGATGGAGTGAGGGAGAATGAGGGCTGGAGATACAGTAGTGAGAGTAGTAATTAAAGTAAATATGTCCTTTTAGCAGTCCATTAGAATCTGTCTGAATTTGATATAAGTGGTCTGATTATGCAGAACGCCAGTGGACATTGTGTGGTGTAATCGTGAAACGTGCCAAGTGCAAAAGAGAGAGAGAGAGAGAGAGAAAACCCTGTGTCCTAGGAGAGTGGACTAATGGTTTATTTGTAAGTAGTGATGAGTTTTAGTGGGTTGAGAACGCACACAGAGACAGACAGACACACACACACTTGCACGGAAGGCCTCAGTAACAGTATGTGAAGGACACAGCAGTGCCACGCTGTTCCTCTAGATGATCACACTTTCCTTTCAGTTTGTTCTCCTCTTGTCAGTTTTGTGGTCAGACCAGCAGATGAACAAGTGCACAGATAAAATGGGTGACAGACAAACAGATTTATAAAGATACCTGGGTAAAGATGACAGAAAAAAAGGCAGCTGTGTATCCCTCCTCTCAATAATGCGCCCCCCCACCCCCCCATGACCGCATACACTTTACAAACAATATGTTAAGTGTGTGTGTAAGAGAGAGACATGGTTCACACCCCTTCTTTCTGTCTCTCACTTTCTCCATTTCTCTCTACACGTGCCTCCTCCTCCTTCTCCACCATCCGCTCTGACAAACACTCTCTGTCACACATTACAGATATTCATGAGCTGTTCACCCACACTGTTTGTCTGTCTCTTTTCCACACTCACAAACATCTAGATATGTCCTCCGTTCTCTCCTCTCTCTCTCTTTCACACACACACACACACACACACACACACACAAGCTCAAATCAGTGTTTGGCAGCAGGTACAAGCTTCTTTTTTCAGCGCCATAGCGATGACACCACTCTATTGCCACAAAGTGTGTGAAGCCACCAGCAGCACAGTGGGAGTATTCATGTAGAAGGACTGGTACTGCAGGGTCCAATTTCATCCACAAGAGTAGTTTGGCTGATGATAGTAGCAGGAGATGTTGCATTAGCCTTTCAGTGAGTAGCTGATGTGATTCAGTTTTATTTACTTAAGGTATGAGATGCGATACAGGCCATTGTGGAGTGATGAATAAGAGCCACTCAGCATATGCCACTGAAAAGAATTGTCATCACTGACTACAGCGTTAATTGTGGTCAAAGGGTCAAAAGTTGGTGATAGGGATTTCTGCCAGCTACTAGATGTATTTATCAGTAGTGTGTCAGCAGACGTGTTGATCCTTAGTGACATTTTGCAGATAGATGGGTCCTGCCTAAGCAGTTGCATTCATGGCTAGGTAGCTACAGTAAACAGGTAAGTGAGAAGTTATACAGAGCCAGATACTGTAAAAAAGAAAGAAACACTGACTTAGTGTTCATGTCTCCATATGCAGGTTTCCCCTGCCCTAATATTTACTTGGACTTATCAAATTAAATGGAGCACTGGGGAGGAAAATTCAAAACAGTTATCCACTGTGCTGCAGTAAGTACCTCAGGGTGGGAACAGCATGACCTAGCCCCAGTTAGGCTTTGCACACAAATTTAGATTAACATTTGTGGGGGATTGTTTTGGAAATAAACAAGCACGAAGAAGATTGTAGGTAGCGCAAGAATCTGTGGGCTCACTAGCGCCCTCTGCCTTGAGGCAGGCGTACTGTTTGCCTCACCGAGTAACTTTTTTACTGGGTTTTATGGTTAATCTGCGAGCCTAAACACGTTACAGAACTACATTTTATACATTATCCAGATTATGGCAAGGCAGAGCATATAATCAGAGTGTTTGAAAGCATTTTATTATATGGTATAGCAATACCAAACCACACACAGTATTAAGTGCTTCTGCTGACCAGTGCACTGTAATAAAGCTTCTAATTTCTCACTTTCAGTTCCACTGTGATTGTTTCATTGTGCCACATTATAATTCTATGTTGACACTTGTTTTGAATGTGCCATTTTCCAGTTGAGTTGAAACTGATCTCAAAGTCAGCGTTAAAAAAATGGATAATGATAATCACCTTTATTGGCCAAGTATGTTACACACAAGGAATTTGTTTCCGGTACAGAACCGAGGCAGTCATCTGTGGCACCAACTCACACCGATGGCCCTAACCATTGGGGGCAATGGGGGTGGGGGTTCAGTGTCTTGCCCAAGGACACTTTGACATGTAGACTACCAGCACTGAGATTCGAACCTTTAACCTTCTGGTTGGGAAACGACTGCTCTACCCACCACACCACTGTCGCCTATGAGCAGCCTTAGAGCTGAATAATCATTTAAGATGTCTCATCACCCTGACTTTAATATTATTTGTAAAGCTCCAATGGAAAAGTATTTTCTGATGTGCCACTTTACTTCCTGGAGCATGTGATGTTTGAAGGCATAAGCCCTACTTTTTCATTCTGTCCCAACATGATTCTGGTATTTTTTCACATCACACCGTGCTCAAGTGTCTTTGAAGAATCCCTCTCTGCTTTTAAACAGAAGTGAGAGCTGAGAAGGTCTTCCTGACTTCCAGCTTACTCAGTTTATCTTTTTTTGTCTTTGCAGTTCTCACAGCATTTTTCTTCTCACCAGCTCACTTTGCTGTCTTCAGGTCTCCTGTTCTTCTCCTGAATGTGCCTCTAGTTATTCTTTCTTCTTTTCAATTGGTAGGTAATTCACAGAATAAACAGGATGAATTTTTAGATCACATATTTACCCTTTCTCTCACTGTCTGTTTGCTTCCATCCCATTTTATCACAGCTTCACTGTTGCAGGAGATATTAGGTGGGAAAAACATCTCGCCGGTGAGAATAATTGTCTGCCTTGATGCACGCACTACCACCCCTCATGCCTAGATGGCGACAAAGTGCCAGACATTTTTTGAAGGGTTGTCAAGGACAATTGTCAGTCAGATCCACTTAGTGTTTTAACTTTGTGTGCGTGCATTTTCAGGTGCGTCACTGCGTTAGTGTGAGTATGTTTGCCTGTACATTTATGCCAGCACAGCTCTTGGTAAGAGTGGTTTTGCAAAGGTGCTTTGCAGAGGTAGAGTGGCCATTTACAACCCCCTGAACTGAACTGTCAAGAAACAGTCAGAAACTGTAGGGCTCATTCAAAGCAAGCACACAAAGCACTCTATTGGCGCCTATGCAGGCAGGTCGCTTCAAGGCAATTAGAATAGCTCTTCCCACATATTGCTTTTGATGTCAGTGTGTGGGGGAATGAGAGGGAGAAGTTTTGCCTGCTACTGTCAGAGAACACTTCAGCTGAATTCCTTTAGACACAATTAATGCCATCCTCAATTCAGAGATTTATCTTTTATTAATACAGGCAGGTCTAAGGCTTTGCGCTTACAAATGAATTAAATGATGGGGCAAAAAGAATTAAGTGGGAAAAGAGACAAGTAGGATCCCACTGGATTATTAATGACCTCGTCCATGACAGTTTTATGTGCTGGTTTTTAATATATTTCAAATCCAAACTTTGATGTTACTTCTGTGCAATATTTATGTCAGACAGTGTCGTGGAGCTGCTATATTTGACACTTTCACTGCATTCCAGTTTCATATGTACATGCAGTGAAGAGCTTTCTTCATTCAAAATAAGAGAATTCTCATCTACAAAGCTGCTTCTTCCCACTGCTCAGATGCTGTAGACAAAAGGCCTGCTTGAGCACAGTGTTAGTCATTAAGAGGCTGTAGGCTATTTCTGGGGGACATGAAAAATAGTCATGCTTGAAAGACAGATGTGACAGTTTTTGAGATAAGACAGGAATCTCTTTAATCACCTTGTCTTGTTTTTTTTTTTTCAATAATCCGAATGACAGCGCTGTGCTCACGAGTGCTCGGGTTATCATTATAATTCCCATGTGGTGTCCAAGCTGCCCATCGGTTCCCGACTGCATATACTGTTTATTAGCATTCACTGTCATCCATGCCTCTCCTATTCGCTTAACACTTTGATGTAAAGAGACACTTTGAAAAGGACTAACACCACCTCAGTGAGTTCCTGGTGATCCATACAGGCATTTGTCCTGCAGAACTGAAGTAATTATAACATACAGTTTATACACAGGGCTTACAATCCATTTGGATAAGTGCTTGGATAGCTATTTGCAAGTACACTTAAGGGCTTTTGGTGAAGTTGGTTGTGCTGTGAAGCTCATGGGAATGCTGAGGCAGCAGTAATGAAGGTAAAGATGACTGTGGCTTTGGCTGAGGCCTGGCAAGGTGAGCGCAGTGATTTCCATAGAGATGCTCCATCCACCCCCGTGCGCATAAGTTGCATTGTCGTCAATAAAAGCAGGGCCGTTCTTCACCCCATGAGAGGATTTGTGATACAAAGTTTTCACCTGACAACAGTGATATGCACCATATTGTAGAGCTGGCCTCTGCCCCTCTCATTATCTGAGCTGCACCTCTCTTATCAGCTATAGGGGAGCTGCAGCTGTGCTATAGGCTTCCTGCTGCAGAGATCCTCTGAGGAGCGAGCTGACTGGATTTGATTTTCATTAGGATTGCATGTCTTTACTGTCACATCCTCTCCCTACCTTGCACGCTTTGCTGGACACAATTTTCCGCTGTGGTGGCACCCATACTGACGGCTTGGTTTTTCACACCGCAGTAGAGTCACACCGGGTGGCTGGTTATCAGTGCATTCACCATTACAGGGCCCCCTGTGGTTGACCTGCTCAAAGAGGACTTTTCTCCCTTTTCCCACTAGGAGACATGCTCTGCTGCTGTGCTGGGACAAGCCACCTACAGAATTACAGGAACTCTAGCAGGCTGTCACAAGTCAAAGATTGTACTCCACAGCACCTGAGATGTGCAGGTTACACACATCCACCCACACATACACACACACACACACACACACACACACAGACACACACACACACTGTTGACAGACAGTTGACGGCTGAGACAGTACAAGCTCATGTTACTGTTCCAGAGAGGGTTTGGAAGATCGATGGGAGATAATTATTTCTAATGGAGCCAGAGGAGAAAGGAGAGTGTCCTTTTCAGTCATAGCTAGTGTGTGTGTGTGTGTGTGTGTGTGTGTGTGTGTGTATACATGGCAGCTGGTGTATTTGAAAAGATTTTTCTTCTTTTGTTAATTAACCACAAATGAGTGGAGTGGTTGCTTCTGTTGTTAAAGCTGTTTTATTCAAACTGTCAACTGTTAAATCACAACTTTCAAATCCTGCAAACATGTTACATTATGTGCCAGTAAACTGTAAGTCCCAGATTTCCTCTTTGACTGAGATTTGCCCACAGCATTCCCCCATTTGGTGTTTGGGTATTCAGGACAAGAACATGCTCATTCATTCTCAGTACAGTGTGTTCCTACCGACAGAGGACATGGGCTTAAATTAACATGGCTCTATCCTGTGATTTATGATGGTCTGTCATGGCCTAGTCTGGCTCACTTACAGCAAAGTCTCTCTCAGTGTCTGGTGCAGACACCTTGCTCACATAGCCTATACATTTTGGTAAACAACACATAGACAAAAAGTCCACAACATTCTCATGATGATTCATTAATTTATAGTGTAAATTTTTGCAGAGTTTGTTTTAGGTGCCACTTAAAGCAACTTTCCTGCTGCAACCAAACAGTCACCACATAATATTCACACTATCACCCTCATGTTTGTGTGTTAAATATAAAACTATAACCAAGAGATGGTCATTTAGCTGAGCAAGACTGGAAGCAGGGGGAAACAGATGGCTTAATTAACAAGAAATGTCTTGTTTGTTTAGTACATGCAAAAACCATATCAGTGACAAAAGTCACTGGTCACAGCCAAAAAGTATTTCAGTGCATAACCACATAACACCGCATAGTGTTGTTTTTACAGCTGGGTTTTTCTCATTGAACTAACTAAATATAACTGGTTAATACGTGAGTTTTAAAGGTGCTAGAAAGTGGATTTTGTTGGACAAAGCCAGGCAAACCTTTAACCCAAATGCTAGTCTTTTTGTTAAACCAGGCTAACTGTCTCCTGGCTCGAACTGAATATCTCCAATCATGAGAGCGCTATCAGTTTTCTGAATCTTATAACCCTCAGCAAGGAAACAAAGCAGACTTTTTAAAGTGTCAAACTACTTACTTAATGATCTCTGTCATCTTCAAACTAAAAACTGTGGTAAAGCTATGTCAGGACAGAAACATTTCTCAAAGCATGTGGGGAAGAATGATGAGGGAAGTGCTATAGTCTCCTCAGCTCAAATGAATAGATTACAGTGTTTTCAACTGGTAATGAAGTAGAATATCACAAAGACAAGAGCAGGAGTATCAGGGCCTGTAATGCAGCAGTGGCCACTGGCCATTCTTAACAGCAGCATCGACACCAGTGACAAGCACCGTATCTTAAATCAAGAATGTTTTTCTCTTGTGAGGCAGCTGTGCTGGAACTGGACAGTGTAAAGCAACAAAGCAATAGAATTTAGCAGCTCCAAGAGCACAAAGTCAGAGGAGGGATAGAAGTAATCGTTTAGGGTGTGGGTGCATCTGGTTCATCTGCTCAAACTCTTCTGATGCCTTTTAACCTCCGTTCTTACCTGAGCATGTTGCTTAGCAGAAGCTACAATACAATGAACCTGAGAATACTGTGTACCTCTTGAACTTCACTAACTTAGCTCTCTGAGACAGAGGAGTCAGCCACACAAATCCTTAAAGAATGTATTGTTAAAAATACTATAGGAGTACAGCATTCACCTCTAGTACTGTCTTTTATTCTACACGTTCCCAAATCAGAACACTTGAGAAAGCTAACGCATATGTCAAGTATCTGACTTCACCACAGGTGCTTCTTGACAACTCTCAACATCAAAAGCACAGACAATTTATTTTCTGTCTTACTTAGAGGCTCCAGCACTTAACTTTGTTTCTGTAGTGGGTGGGTGGGAGCTGCTTCTGCTGCTCTGTGCTAAAATTGGAAAGTAAAAAGTTAGCCGAAAGTGATAATGACTGTGTGGGAGAGCAGACACTGTGTTGTCTTAACGGTCAAAAATTACCCTGGGCCAACCTATACATTTTCACACATGAAATTCACATATCCAGGCTTTCTTAAATTCATATACACATGTTCACTTCTATATGAATTGCTAATGAGAATCTTTGAACAAGAGCTGGGTGCCCCTAATGTTCTTCAGGTCCACTCAGGGAACTGAAATCTGGAATGAACAATGGTTCAGCTGCACAGGTTCAGGAGACAGATACTGTACACACCTTTTCACACACTCGCCCAACAATGCTCTCGGTCTGTACACTTGATATACATATCATTTACTGTATTTATTACATGTTTTAAATCCTTAATGCTGTCAGAAAGGTTTGACAGATTCGAAGAGCTGCAGCTCTTGCAATATGAAAAGGAAGAATTTGACAAAATCATAGTACCATGTTACTTTGAAGACTTGTTTTTGAGGCAGTAAAGAATGCCATATCCACAATTTACTAAAAGGATTTAGTTTTTATTGTACTAACCAAATAATGATTTTTCATTCCATTCCATGTAGATTAACCTGTTACACTGTTTTGTTCCATTCATTTTCACTGGTTTGCCCATGTGTGCGGTACTTATATTGTCTAAATATTTCGGTCCCATATTTAACAATACAGAGATCGACTTTTTCAACCTGGTATGAAAGCTAATTCCTCATTCAGGTCAGCTCAGATTATTGCAGGTTGGACCTAATCCTTGATGTCCCAAATCTCTCTAGGAAAGGTCAGACCTCCTCGATACATTTCAGTCTCTGTTGTTATATCTCATTTATCTATTTATTATGCTGTGGCATTTTTTTCTGTCTCTGTCAATCTGTGTTGTTGTTTTCCCATGTGTTTTGAATGTTATCAACCCATTAAATGCCTGTTATCTTTTGTACTCAGTCCTATAATTATGCTTCAGATGGGGAAAGCTGCGCCTACCCGTAGAGAAGAAGGCGCATATGATAAACAGTATCCTCCCCTGAAAGGTGAAGGTCAGGTGACACTGGTGATGCCAAAGTGAATGGGCAGAACAACAAAACACAGGACTTTCAAAAAGGGGGACAGCTGTTTGTTACCTGTTCCATGTTCCTACTTTTGTTAAGTGACAGTCAAGGTTTGTCACATGATAACAATCTATTTAGCCAACTAAGAAGTGGAGTAGTGTCCTACTACCCCACTAACCTCAAATGACAACTGCTAATGGCCATTTAATGGGGTGTTTTCACAGGTGATTCTTCTCTTGTTCTGCTAGATACTGTATATTAAGGCTTGTGTCAGATGCAGATGGAAATTAGCTACTTTCTAAATCTGGTACAATAAATCTTTTCTTGTTGTATGAGATTCATGTTTTTTGTACATTCTTCCATCTCACTACAAAAACTGAAATGTCTTTTTCTAACTTTGCTCTGCAAAAGCATCAAAGGCTATTAAGAAATAATATTGCATAACATGTTGTGCATTCACCCAACAAAATTACCAGACTGTCCAGTGCCTCTACTTCAGCCTTGGTGTGCTTAAAGATGCAGAGTGGTAAAGACAGATTAAGAGTGAAACAAAAGAGAAAGAGACCAACAGAAAATGGAGAGCAGAGGTAATGGTGGCAGAATGGTAGAAAAAGAGAAGCAGGTAGAGAACAGAGAGAGAAAGTGAAAGTTGGGAGAATTGAAAGTGATGAATTATGGAAACTGGAGACTATGGCAGCGTTGATGTGTGGACGGTGCGCGACATGGTCAGTGAGTTGTGGCTCTGAAATGGGTCCTGACAGAACCATTTCTCACGTGGAGATTTACCCAGGCTTTTTCCAGTCGTAGGAGGGTGATAGTGAACAACCTTTTCCCCTATTCATGAATATTTATTTGGTGAGAGTATTCACAGGCAGCGGCATAGAATGACAAATTGCAGTCTCTAAAGTAACTACATACAGTATATTATCCTCCCTTCTCTATCTACTTCCGTTTCCGCCTGCAGCTGTCTCTCACCTAACCTATGGTCCTGTTTTCACTTTGCTGTGTTTGTAGCATTCAAAAAATGTGTAAATGCATTTAAGTTTACTTAACATTGGGTTTGTGGTATTTTTACATGCAAAGACATACGAGCAAAAAACTGAACATCATCTCTCCATTGCTTCTGTGATCATGCCGTGGGCATGTCAAGCCCTCACAAGCTAGCATTTATGTGACCTTGTGCCAAGCACACTGCTGTGCTTTGTATCAGTAATGATTAAGGCAAGGGGCATTCAAAAGAGGGATCCTAAAAACTACAGTAATGCAGACATGTATCTGTTGAACAAAAAGCAACCTCGCTCAACACAGCATCACTTTTTCTTTGCTTGTCTTTCTGCTGCAAATTATGTTCCTATTTGCCTAAAGCTAAGATTTTTCAGTGTTCAACCTCTCCTTTTTTGTGTGTCCCTGGTGAATCCTGTATCACTTGCTATCCCACAGTGCTTTGAGAGGTCATTGGCATGCGTCCTCTTTGCTGGATTAAGTGGGTCTCTGTGTTGTGGCTTGCTACTTTCTGGCCGACAGTGCCAATTAAGTCTGTTCAAAGCCGAGCAGTCACACAGGAGGTGTAATAAATGTAACTCTGTCATCCAGTTCTACTCTCCTGCCATTTCATCACTGTAGCAATTACATGACATTTACCTTGCTGGTTGCAAGACGTTTTCATTCAGCTGGATAACTATTGACAGTACCTGCAGCAGTGGAGAGACAACACTGCAGAATTCTGAAAGCAACAACATAAATTTGATATCATATCTCTTGATTGCTTTTGTTTGTTTGGTGATGTTTTGTCTGTTGATTGCTCTCCTTTAATCTCCACCAACTCCCGAGGGAAATATCTGGCTCTTTAGCAGCTGAATTGTCCATTCTGTTCACCACCTAGTAGTTGCTAAATTTGTCTGCCTGCCATTTGGTGCTTGTCAAGTTGCTATAGGATTTATGAGCAATTTGCCTCTAAAAAATCTATCAGTTGCAGTTTTAAATGAAGCTGATGAGACAAGTGAGACTGAATCAAAAAGTAAAACCAAATGCTAAACACCCAGTAGACCTGAGGGGACAGGTCAGGTAATAATTCTCTGTGGGCAACACCTTTCACATGGAGTCATTTGACCCATTGTGCAAATAAAAGTATTATGAGTACAGCTTTACACCACACTGAAAAACAGTTTATGTACAGGTCACAGGCAACGTTTAATGGCCTGTGTGATTTACACTTCTCCAGACGTGCACTGGTAGATTAATGACTTCACATAAATGTTATTCAGAAATGTTCCTCTCATCATATCTACTCACATTGATAACCAGCTGTATGATGTCCTGCACTTCCAACTCTCCATTACCCAATACAGAAGACATGCCATATATCAAAATGAAATGGCCTTATTTACCTAATGTGTCTCATCCCCCTTCTCCCTTTATGGCCAAACAGAATCCTCTAAATGCTGAAATGAAATTGTTTTGTACATGAATTTGGTGAACAAATGTAGCTCAGCTCCGGAAGCTCTAATATTTCGCCCTGTCATTAACCCTGTGAGTTGCACCGTAGGAAAAGCCACTGTGTTCTCTAAACACCTTTTATTTTCATCTTATCAGCCACAGTTGCAGGGATTTGGAGAGAGGTCTGGATTCAGGATTGGATCATCTGTCAGTGTGCAGGTGTTAGCCAGGGTGCTGGCTGAACACTGCGCCGGAACTGAAGTGTTGAAAGCAGAGCTTCCAGCAAGGAATTGAGAAAAACATTTATCCCACTCATTATTTTGTTGGATCTGAATCTGATTTTCATAGCGTTATTTCCTCACTCATCTGTGGCACCTACAGTGCATCTCCATTTCTCTTTTTTAACTGCCGTGTATTTGGTATATGGAGATCAATAAAAGTCATTAGTGTGACCTGCAGCTAAGAAGTTAAAAAGAATGAACTGATGGTATTTTAGCCCAGGAAGCATTTGAAGGATGTCTATCAAATCTAAAGGTTCTTCATTAGCACACTTAAAGAAAAGGTGATATATGATTTTTAGGCAGCTTTCTTGCTTCTGTTGCATGTCCTGCACGGGAGCTACCCGACTCCTTTCTCTATCGCTCCCACAGTAATGGAAAATGGATCTGGAAGAGAATGCTTGGATGCAATTTTCCCTTAAGCTGAGTGGTAAACAATGGTGACAAGAACAAGTTTTCAATAACTTTAAAGCAGAAGGGAGAGAAATAACAAATAAAGTGCAGTCTTGCTTTCCATTATTTAATTTTCACTCTCTTGTATTACAGGGAGAGAAAAAAGGAAGGATATGAAAACTGACAAACAATAAACAGACATCTGTATGTGTTTGTGAGTGTGGGTGGCTTCCTATTCCTCTTTTTTTGGGTTGGCTTTACACGTGGCTGTTGTGGTGAGTGGTGTGTGGTTTGCAAGGGAAGAGAATGTTTTGAGGCAATCTTTTTTATCCTGCTGGATCTCTCTCTGCGTTGAGAGATTGGGCTTTGTAGATGTGATTGGAGGGAATTAAGGCCTGCCTTTGGTAGCTGGCAAAGCAGACAACTGGGAAACTGGTTGAGCCTGTGACTGGTGTGTGTGTGTGCATGTGGGCAGTAAGGGAAAGAAAGAGAGAGATTGACTCACACTATTGCACATCATTCAGCAGCTTCTCCAGGCTGCCGTTTTTCCTTTCACCTTGGCCCTACCTGCACACTGATAGCTAGCTCTACTGAAAGCACTACTGCAGTTCACTTAGTGGGTTCAAAGACCTAAACTTTATTTTAGCTCATAATATAGTAGAATAACTCATTTTTAGCCTGTATTGTCACCCAGTTGCTGTTCATATTGCCCTTTGGCCCTTGAAAATATGAAGTCACCTCTCAATACTTTAGTTATACAGCTTTTTTAGCAGCATCTTCACTTAGTCTATTACTTGATTTGTCTGCTTGCTGCTAGCAATTTAAAAATGTTGGTCCCTTGTTAAATTCCTTATCTGCTTCTGAAAATCTCTTGTTAGTGTCAAATATGAATGTATCTCTATAAGATTCTTTTCCCATTAAGGGAAGTGGAACATGGTCATGGATGGATGACTGAATGGGCCTAATGAGCACAGGCCCAGGGGCCCCTAACCCCTTGTCTTTGTTGGAAGTGACTGTTAATAGTGCTTGTTGAAAAGTCATTCAAATGACTTGAAAAAGACATTAAACAACCACAAAGAGACATAAAAACTACTGCAAAGACACAAAAAGCAACAAGAAATAGACAACCCTGGAATTGTCGGTGCCCTAGGGAAGTTGTTGTGCTGGTATACACCCCTCCCCAACACACACACACACACACACACACACACACACACACACACACACACACAGACAAAGTTTAGACCCCTGCCACCACTTGCTTTTCAAACTGAACTGGAGTTTAATGCAAAGCAGATATTCATACAACAATGTATATCAAATATAAATCAAGTAATAGTAAATGTATATTAATATATTGGCCACAGCATATTTATTATTATAAAGGCAGCTTTTTGTAACATGTATGTTAGTGGAATATTCTGCCTATTCTACTCTGCCAGAGTAGAAGGGCAACAGGATGCACCTATGACAGTACTATCAATAAAAGACCAAAAAAAAACCTCTTATGCAGCTCCCCTCCAGGCATTTGGTGCCCAACAGCCTGTGATGCCTATGCCAGGGGCTGGCCCTGAGCAGAGTGATTGCAAAGAGACAAAAAATGACCACAAAGATTCAAAACAACTACATAAAAGATGGGGGGTCATTTACATGTTTGTGCCCAGGGGTCCACACCTAATGCATCCTTGGACATAGTCAAGGTGGCGAGGTGGTGCTGTCGTCTCCTCAGTGCAACAAAATTCTGGGTTTGAACCTGCCTGTCAGTTGGAGACTTTCTGTCTGGAGTTTGTACATTCTCACTGTGCCCATGTGGGTTAAGGTTTCCAAAGACATCTGTCCGGAGTCTGCAGTGCCTCTCACTCTGTGTCAGCTGGGATCAGCCCCCTATGAGCCTCAAGGATGGAAAGGTATAGCTAACAGATGGATGAATTTGATTGAATTGCCATAACAAACAAGTACAAGTGCTAAATGTGAGAGCTCATTTTGCTCTAATTGAGCATCCAGTCCATGTGGAAATTCATGTAAAGGTTAACCATGTAAACACCAGTGTTCTTCCAACCCCAATGCCAGGATTAAATACTTTCTCTGTTTTATATTTTTGTGAATCAAATTTCATTTTGGACTGTTGGTCAGACAGATTTTAGGTTCTGGTATTATTATTATTATTTAGATTTATATATTACATTTTATGCACTAAACAAGTATTGAATTGAAGAATTAAGAGAGAGAGAATAATCAATGTTAAAAAATAAATGATAGGCATAGAGCTTGTTCCTAGGTTCTAGGTGATGATCCTGAAGCAATAGAAGAATGCACTACAGATGAAAAGAGAAGCCATATCATTGACAAGCAGAGCTGTTGTTGTGCAAAGGATTACCCTCACTTTATGCTTCCAGTGCCACAAAATCCTTGAAGTGATACAGATGTCTGACATATAACCTCCCAAATCAATGAAATCCTCATTTTTGTGAATGAGTCAGGGGATTTCAATATGATAGAGAAAAGATGGAGGAGGAAGATGAGGAAGGGCAAGTCCTTTTATTTATTGTTGGTGTTCTTAGAAGGCAAGAAATTAAAGTTGCGAAGGCTGTTGATACCCCCACCCAGCCCATCCCTTGACACTGCTTTTCCTGCTTTAAGTTTTATCACAACAAGAAGGGCTGCCTGATAGCAGGCCATGCCACTGGGAATAACACATCACACTTGTTTTACAGCAGCATCCACAAGACTGAGGCAGATATTGAAAGAAAGACGAAAAGGCAGGAGGAAGGGAAGTTGATGGAGCAATATGAGAGTGGGGGGAAAATAGATTGCAGTTAAGAATGAGGTGGAAAAAACACACCAAAGCTTTGGTTTACTGTGCATGTGTCTTCATTCTATTGTTTGTACTGTATATCTATCTGTCCTGTTTCCTGTTCGCTGGTCTGGTGGCGTGCTTTTTCTCATTCTTTCTGACTACTTCTCCTGTAAACGTCTGCTGACCTTTTCTCCACCTGTAGCCCAGGTGGTCCTACTGGCCTCTGGGGTCAGCTCAGTTTGAAAGTGTCAGTAGCAGAAGTGCAGATTATATGGACCGGTGTTTGCTATACAGTAGTTGTCTGTTTGGAGCAGCTACTAGCAGGCTGCCACTAACACTGCCTTCAAATTGTTTGGACTGTGTACAGCATAGTCAAGAGATCTCTGAGTTAGAGGAGAGATTATCTGTCTTATAGAAGAAGGAAAGTCTATGGACTTGCTGGTGACATCTGGTCCAGTAGCAGCTACAGTACCAACAGGAGAAGTCTGGATGTTACTGTCCCTTGCCATGCCATTGCCATTGCCGCTGTAGGCATGGGTCAAATACCTGGCCAGCATCTTCTTTTCCTACAATGCTGGTTCTTGGCTTGTTGATGGTGAGAAATCTTAAACTAAGTAAAGCTGAATTATTCTGTCTTCCCACAATAAACTACTATTCTGAGAAACTCAGTGAGGGTTTCATCAGCCTTATTGGATCAATTTTTTTTACATACTGGTACACGGTGCATTATCTGTGGACCTATTGCATCCCGACAACTCTCTGATATTAGGTTTAGCTGTGTTTGCCACTTCATATCTGGCTGATAGAAGAAAGTAGAAAGAAAGTAGGATGGCCATCTTTGACACTGAGAAGAGAGCATCATTGTATATGGTATTTATCTATAAAGCCCTACTTAATAGGTTGCCTGACTGTATCACATGCCTCCTGAGATATAAATCATTAACATACCAGACCCATTCACAAGATTATCTTGTTCGGCAACTCTTTTTGCGTAATACAGAAGTAGGAAAGCTATCTTTATGCTACTATGTCTTGCAAAAAAATGGAATATTTTTCAAAAAAAAGAAAAAAAAGAAAAAACTAAACTGGCTACGCTCATGCCTTTATCTCAATTTAAACTCCTTTTATATAGTATCTTGCAGTTTAAATGTGAGTGTAGCAGATGATTTGGACACTGTGTTTTAATATGATTTCACTGACAGGGATTTCGTGTATATTGTTTTTAATTTGTGTTTTGTCATTTTGACTTTTTGATACTGATTTTATATGTATGTCAAGGCACCAGTGAGAATAGTCTTTCTCTAAATAAATAAAGGTGTTGATGATGATGGTGATGCAGCAGAGCAATAACTGGCTTAAGAATCACTGTTCTACTTCAGTATCCACACTTTGCCATCCTTTTGTTAGAAAAACATGTTTTGATTTGGGTTTTATTGGTTGACCAATTTCATTGAGCGGCTTTACTTTGTCTCATGGCTTTTCTCAGACTGCACACTGTCAGAATGAAGCATATGCTGGCAGCTAGCTTATGAAGACTCAGACTGACTAACAGGAATGGAGAGACAAACCTGAGGCACAAAAGGTTCCAGGAGCAATGTTGTTCAGGCATCTGCATGTGTTGGAGTATGACTGTGTGAGCATACATGTGTGTAGTTTTTATGTCCTCATAATCATGTATGTCTGCGATGGATTGGCGACCTGTCCAGGGTGTACCCCGCCTTCGCCCGATTGCTGGCCGGGATTGGCTCCGGCCCCCCCCCCGTGACCCCGTTCAGGGACTAAGCGGTAGAAAATGAATGAATGAATGAATCATGTATGTTTGTGTGATCCTCTTGAGGCTGGCAACAGAAGGAAGATGGAAGTGCTACTGATCATCAGCCCCCAGGCCAGCCACTTGAGACTGACTTTCAACTTATGGAAATTACACAAACACACACACACTTGGACTCCCAGAGGAGTTATGCAATTTTAGGTACATGAACAGAATGCTGAGGGATAACAGGTGGTAGAGAAAAGCTTTCCAGTTTGTCTATCTCTAAAGTTTCTTTTTTTGTCTTTATCCCTTTCCCTGAAAAGGTCAAATGAGATGAGAAAAGTTGCTTTGTGTGTGCCAGAGAGAGAAAGTTAATATGGATGGGAGAGAGGAGGCGCAGGGAGTGATGGCTGGTGAGGAGATGAGATGATTAGAAGCTGCATAAAATGGGTTGGCACAAAAAGAAAGAGACAGTCTAATAGGACGTTAAATAATGTGTGAAACTTAAGGCAGATGAGTTCGACTTGTGGAATCTGACTGCAAGAGAAGAGAAGAAAAATAAAACAAGATGGATGCTCTCAGAAAATCACAAGAGAGGAATGGAGAGATGAAAAGCAGAAAGGCAGGGGAAGGGAATAGTAAATATATGAAAGAGAATATTTTAGATTATTTTAAGGTACATACAGTAGATCATTAGATCAGGCATGTAATATCACCTTCCAGAAATACTTGGGAAATCACAATAACAAAAGAATCAACACCCATATAGGGAGGATAATGAGAGCACTGAAATGATGGAAAGCTTATAATGAAGTAAAGAAAGAACAACAGCAGAACAGCTGCTGTTCAGATTAAAGCAGAATTAAAACAAAATGACTATACTGAATCAGAGATGATGAAAGATGAGGATGAAATGATAACAAATAAGTTATACTCATGTTTTAGCTAATGAAAAAAGCGCTCACTCCCAGTCCTTGTTCCTTATCTCTGGTCTTCTGTTTCACTTCTCTCCACTCCATTTCATCACCACTGCTTCCATCCATCCATCCATTTTCCTCCGCTTATCCGGGACCGGGTCGCGGGGGCAGCAGTCTAAGCAGAAATGCCCAGACTTCCCTCTCTCCAGACACTTCCTCCAGCTCCTCCGGGGGAATGCTGAGGCGTTCCCAGGCCAGCCGAGAGA
>NW_018127939.1:373882-395505 GCF_001952655.1 Monopterus albus
GCGCACCGGACCCACAGTGGCTTCATCTGTGACAGCTGTCACGTCCTCCATGTTTTATACAGTCTGTGGTCCATACCTCCCCTCCTTGAACCGCCACCTTACTGTGGTGGCGGGGATTGAGTACCCGAGTGATCCTAGGAGCTATGTTGTCGGGGGCTATATGTCCCTGGTAGGGTCTCCCAAGGCAAACAGGTCCTGGGTGACGGGTCAGACTAAGAGTGGTTCAAAAGCCCCTTATGAATAGAATACGATCAAGTCCCGTGACGGCGCCCGGCATGGCGCAGCCGGGGCCCCACCCTGGAGCCAGGCCCGGGGTTGGGGCTCGAATGCGAGCACCTGGTGGCCGGGCCTCCCCTCACGGGGCCTGGCTGGGCTTAGCCCAAACGAGCAACGTGGGGACGTCCTCCGGTGGGCCCATCACCTGCAGGAGGATCCACAAGGGGCCGGTGCACAGTGGATTGGGCAGCAGTCGAAGGCAGGGGCCCCGATGACCCGATCTCACCACCGCTTCATTATAATTGTTATTTTACCCATGTGTGTCTATGGCCACAGAGTCTGGTGAGCATTTCCTTCCTCCACAGGGGTCTATGAAGATGGTGAGGCCATCACGGTTTTCCTGTGCACAAAGGAAGGCTAAGAATTACAGCAGGGTTGGAATGAACCTCTCTGCCCAGGATATATTTCAGAGCCCCATGTTGTCCCAGCTCTGCTCCAGTATAGCTTACTTTTATTGCCCATTTTTCTGGGCGGTATGGCAGACCCCATTTGGCTCAGACCATGGTTTCAGCTGTGCTCTCTTTACAGATTATTTTAAGTTAACATCAGTATTTACACACATCAATATTCAGACATCATACTTATTTATGAGTGGTTTGTGTTAGAGTGAGCTGTAATTTTAAGATATTTTGCAAGAATGTGTGACTAGAATAAGAGATGTAGGAAGAACAGTGTTGAATTTCAAAAAGGTGTGGATTGCAGAATGAATACACAGAGATTCAAATGGCAGCAATCAGACATAAAAATCCCCGATACTACGATTTATTGGCAGAGACAACGTTTCTTCTTCAGGAATATTAACTTGTGAAATGTTGGCTCTACAACAACTAGTAGTACAAGATATTTTGCATGGGAAATTTAAAAATACTTTGGTTTTTTGGTTTTATCAAACATATACAGTATATATTATGGATGGGACAATATATTGAAATTGAATATGTTGTGATACAAAAATGTGTTTAACTCATTCTGGACAGGTCGCCAGTCTATCACAGGACTGGTATGTAGACAAACAACCACACACACTTCTATGGGTAATACAGTCACCAGGCAACCGAAGCTGCATGTCTTTGGACTGTGAGAGGATGCGAGAGTACCCGGAGAGAACCCACACAATGAGAACATGCGAACTCCACACAGAAAGGCCCCGGGCCGGCCAGCGCTTGAACCCGGAACCTTCTTGCTGTGAGGCAACAGTGCTAACCACCACTTCACTGTGGTTAGCTCAAGGTTGATGTTCAGGCTCAGCTCCCGGTGACATGCTTCTAAACCAGACAATAAAATATGAACTATTGTCCTTGCTTTATGGTATAACATTTATATTAGTTCTGACAAAGCATTCCTTTTTTCTCTCCTCCCCATATAGCCTCACCTTGCAGTCACACCAGCAAAGCAGGAAGTCACCCTCTTTCAAATTGATTATCACCCTGATGGAAATGGCTGCGCGGGTGTGTGAGGTGTGTTACTGATGGAATTAACCATCACAACCATGGGATGAGATGGGCTGAATACAGGTGTTGAGCAGTTATTGATGGAATGGTCCATTGCTAGAGGGAAAGAATGGATGAGGGAATGTGATTGATCAGGCAAACAATCGGCATCAAGGCTGGAAATAACAGTAATGTGAGAGATGGAAGGAGCAACTGCTGGCTGAAGGGGTCAAAGGGAAAGTGTGAAACAGATGATTTGATGTTGGAAAGAAAGGGGAAACAAAAAGGAAGGAAGCAATTGGAAAAATGAAATTTTGAATGAGAAGCTAGAGGGGGAAAAGAAAAGAAAAGAGGAGACGGCAAAGAGACTGGTAATAGTTAAAAAGAAAAGGAAGATGATAAGCAGGAGATGGAAGTTGCTGCAGCCTTGAGGGTACATTTGAATGCAGTGTTATGATTTGCAGAGGAAGGCTACAATAGTGCTGTGATGGACAGAAGCTTTGTGTAAGGTTAGGGCACATTCACACAGATGATTTAGACCACACACTGGATGGATGGATGAATGTGAGGTTCTTCCATTTATTTAGATAGGTGGAATACATTACGAATCATGCATGACAGCATAAAGAAGTGTTTAGTAGAATGAACACTGAGGAGAAACACCAACAACATTTTGCAAGATGCCCCACATTTTCTTATGGTTCTCTGCAACCAAACACCAAGTCAGCAGACAGAGTCTAATAAGCAGGAGCAAAACAATCCTTTACCAGTTCATTGATCTTGCCATTGTTAGTCATTAACAGCTTTCTTACTGTATGTTTTTTCATCTTTACCCTTTGAGGCTTCTAGTTTTGTGCATGAATCTTGTTTTGTCTGAGTGAAACAGACAAGCTGAATTGAACAAACAGGGTTCATTACCTGTGACTGACAGATGAATACTGTGTGTTTGCAATAAAAAACATAGACCAAAAGAGTATGTTATCATTTTTCTCCATGTTTGCATTTCTCTCAACAGCTGAGACTCCGATTTTGTGTTTTTTCGGCACTATAAACTGCAACAGGAATGAGATTAAGGCTTCTGCTGGGAAATTCTCTACAGATAGCTTGCATATCACTTGACTGATTTTATTGTCCCTGTGGTGATATAATCCCAGTGCGGAATGACAAACATGTACAGCTGATCGCATACGTGCACACATGCATGCACACCCACATACCTACCTCCTAACTGAGTTATCTTCAGCTGTCCCCTCTGTTTCTTCTTTAGAGCTCATCTCTCAAACAAAGCTTGAGCTCAGTTGTGGTGTTAAATTTTGCATCTCACACACCTAACCTCGGGGTATATTTCAACTCAAATTTCACACTTGCCAGCAGCTAGAATGTCCTGATTCAGTTGTTCCTGTTTAAGGAAGTGAAGGCTGGGCCCTGGGGAAATTTTAGAGTGCACAAGGAATGGTCTCATCAGGTTTGCTCAGTGGCTAACAGCTGTATAGCTCACTGAACAGACAGACTATCCCTGTAGTGTGGATGTAGTGCACTTGAATGATCAGTGTGATTACATGATTGCATTAAATTTATTATCAATATATAGAATTATGCCTGATCCTGAACAACTTAAAACACTGCAGCTGATCTCTTTTTCTTCCATCATAGTCCAGTACACATGTATTTATATACAATGCACAAGCAGGTCTTTCCAGAGAAGTGCTAAACTTCAACTTTATCACCCTGAGGGGACAATAAACAGACCACAATATGTAGCCTACCGCACTTGATCTGTTACGGGCCGGGACGGGATTGGACCCCATAAGCAAACACACACTTAGAGTTGAACACAAAGGAGTTTATTGGGAAAGAAGGGTCAAGTTACTGGGTAGAGGAGTGCCGAGGCAGAGGCAGGGAAAGTACTGACAGGGGAGCCGAAGCATATGCAGGGCAAGGACTGGGGAATGAAGAGCTGAAGAGCTGGAGAGACAGTTACTCACAGTGCAATGGAGCAAGGAGCTGTAGAGCTGGTGACTAGTGGAGAGGCAGATGGGAAAGGCAGAAAATACAGTAGGAGGATGCTCAGAGTGAGCGTTGTCAGGCAGCGTCCGGAGTTCAAGCTGGAGATACTGACCGGAGAACCAGGAAATAGGAGGCTGCTCGGCATGTGGGTTGTCAGGCAGCAAGTGATGTTCAGTCTGGGGATGCTGGCAGGAGAACTGGGAAACAAGAATCCTGGTGAACATCTCTTGAAGAACATCATGGTATAGCCATAATAAAAGCTATGATTCAGTGTTTGATTGAGGGAAGGGAGGGGTATTTATGTGCCTGAGATAATGAGCCACAGGTGGAGGCGAAGATACTGCTGACACTGATGTGGTAAGGAGAGATGGAGAAAAAAATAACAACAAAAAAAAAAAGGAAGCACAGACGCAAACTGTAACACTTTTACCATGTTACAAAATCTGATCATTAGGATAAACAGGATTATCCATGCCTCTTTTATTCCTGTATGCAAAGCAGGGTTCCAATATATTCACTTCCAGTGCTGTTCATTAGCTCCCTTTTGACAAGCTTATCAAATTCCTTCATAAACAATAAACTTAAGGCCACAGGTGTTATGGTTGAGTCCCCCTCACCAGGGGGTGAGGTAGAACAAAAGGGAGGATTCAAGATGCAGACCCAGGTGCTAGTGAAAAAGGTGGTTTAATGGAGAACACAAACAAAGTAACTGAGTCAATGTATAGTACATAACCAGGGTAGGGCAGTGATGGCTGAGGAGACCAGGACGAGGAGGTGAGCAGACAGAATAATGGCTGGAGCCAGGACAGTTGGCGGACCAGGATGGACAGTGAAAATACAGCAACCAGGAGGATTAGCAAACGCTGTCAGGGATGTAGAGTAGCAAACGTACCGAAATCACCCACAGTGCCTTGTGCAAAGGACCAGTTGTAGAGGTTTGACGGTACACAAAAACCACAGTTTGGTATGTACCTCGGTTTTGAAATTACAGTTTGCTTCATTTTCGATATAGTAAGAAGAAAAATAGCTTGTTATGTATTATGAATTTTTCTAAAGATCAACCTTTTTTTTAAATTCAGTTTTAAATGAAACAAATAAAAATAAAATAGAATACCGCTGCAAACTACTACTGACAAGTACTCCAATAACCAGGCAAAGGCTGTTTAAATGATGAAGGAAACAACTTTCACACTACACTCATTTTGTCCTTGTAGCTGTAATATTCACATTGCATGGTGCTCTTTCAAACGAGTTTGTAAGTTTGATGTGTTGCCACAAACATACTAAATTATCACTGAATGAACCACAGTGTTGTAAACACTAAACAAATAAGACAGTTTTAGCCACTTGTCTTTATCCATTTTATTTCACAGTGAAGCTGAAGTGTTGCTTTCTAGCTCTGGCTTTGTGTTTGCAGTGGCCAGGACATTTCCTAGCCAGAGGTTTGGCTAAGCTAAGCCAGAGTGTGCTCCACCACTTAATATGTTCATGTGGGAACGCAGATTTGAAAAATTTGTTTTGCATGTAAAACAAGCCTACTGCTAACTACTAAAAACTGCATTTGGTATACATCTGCACTATACCTAAAGTCTGGTACTGACGCGGTTTGGCAGTTGTGGAATACTCAGATTATTTACTTAAGAAAAAGTAGAAGTAGCACAGTGTAAAAATACTCTGTTACAAGTAAAAGTCCTGCATTCACAAAGTTACTTAAGTACAAAGTTATTAGCATCAAAATATGCTTCCAGCCATCCATCCATTTTCTAAACCGCTTAGTCCCAAACGGGGTCACGGAGCCAATCCCAGCCAGCTGTAGCCGAGGTACACCCTGGACAGGTTGCCAGCCCATCACAGGGCTAACACACAGACGAACAACCACTCACACACAAGCAATTTAGAGACACCAATCAACCAATGCTGCATGTCTTTGGACTGTGGGAGGAAACCGGAGTACCTGGAGAGAACCCACACAAGCACGGGAAGAACATGCAAACTCCGCACAGAAAGGCCCCAGGTTGGCCAGGGCTCAAACCCAGAACCTGCTCGCTGGGAGGCAACAGTGCTAACCACCGTGCCGACCACCGTGCTACCGTGCTGCCGTTTAAAGTACTGAAAGTAAAAGTACTCACTATACAGAATGGCACATGTAACATTAATGTATATCATAGTATTGGACTAGGATTACTGATGTATTATTATATACAACACATTTAATGTTGCAACTGGTAAAGTTGGAGCTATTGTAAACTACCTTCCATGCTTATTTGAAGTACTTTACATGCTGGTGGGTAGCCAGTGAATTTCCCACCAAAGACCAATAAAGTCTTATGATTATATTGTATTTTCTTATATTAATCTTATTCTGAAATGCAACTAGCACCTACATTTATCAAATAAATGCAGTGAGTAAAAAGTATATTTTTTCTCTTAAATGTAGTGAAGTCCAATTATAAAGCAGTACAAAAATGAAAATTGCCAAGTAAATACACATATCTCAAATTTGTATTTAAGTACAGCACTTGAATAAATGGACCATTGTGGTTAGGTAAAAAAAGATACCTTTACACCCATATTTAAAAATATAGTGAAAATTTGGACTTAATTACTCTGCACAGTGTTTTAGAAGGTGATCAGAGATGTTATCAGGGCCTGAGACCTTATTGGCCTTGGTTTGCTACAGTACCTGCTTAAGACTGCTCATACTGTATTAGACATGTTGTATTTAATTTTGGCAACCTATTTTAAAATCATTTGCATCAAATATCAAGCCATCCCTGGTAGGCTAGTGGTTAAGGTGCAACGCTCTCGCCGCTGCTGCCCTGGTTTGAATCAGGGTTGCATCAGGAAGGACATCTGGCGTAAAACACGTGCCAAATGTCAACATGCGAGTCGCTAGTGTGACGATTCGCTGTGGCGACCCATAAAACGGGAAAAGCCAAAAGTGACTTCATATCAGATAAAAACTAACTAATTAAAATGGTTAGCTGTGTTGGTTTTAAAACCATATAAGTGGATACCTTTCTTTTTTCATACCTGTAATAGCTGGTTCTGAACACTGTTTAAATCATTACTTGTGAACTCATCTAAACACTGTAGTGCTTATACTTATACTTGTTTTGATACATGTATAAATACACTTAAAAGTAGCAAAACTCTTACATAACCTAATATTAATGAACTAAAACTCAGATATTACATTTGCCCTCAGATAATTTTTAAACAAAACATCACCTGCCTATATCAAACTAGCCTGTGAACCAACCAGAACACTGCTGGTGGTGAAAATAATGCCTCTTGGCTAACCTCATATAACCATTCTGTCATTCATCCTGTACTCTGTGGGCTCTGAAAGGATGGATTATTAGGCCTTGGTAGATGTCAGCTCTCTATTGAGTGTTTCCTTAAAGGTTCATTGCAGTCCGTCTTATTTGAGGCCATTTTATGAATAAGAAGTCTCTTGACAGAATGTGGCTGGAAAAACAGCTTTATTTGCTTTGTATTGCTCTTAATTGGAGGCTTTTCACCATATATACATACTGTATATAAATTTGGCTAGCTAGCTATAGTTTTTGCACTGAAATAAATTTGTTGTGCTTGACGAGTGGCATTCTGAGAAGCTGCGCATGGCTTAAGGCCAGTGGAACTAGGATGATCACATAGCAGGTGTGTCATCTCTAAATCATTACACAAGATCAAGTGCTGACAATGATTTTCATTTTTATTTCTAATTTAATTGTATGCATTTTATTGGTAAAGTAGAATTAATCGCTATGAGGGGGGATACATTTTGTCCTCACCAGGTATACACATAATTGAAGCTATAGTATTTAACTTAATGTAGCACTAGTGTGAAACTCCAGATCAATCCACTTTGCTCCACCCAGCACTCCTTCTACCCACTCCACTGGGCTCTACTGCAACCTGCTACACTCCACCATGCTCTACCCAGCAATCCAGATATTTGCCATTATGAATCTACAATAAATGAGAATGCAACAAAACCAAGTACCACATCATCACAGTCACTGGCAAGAGTGTGAAGATGTGTGGTGAGAGAACACTCAAAGCGACTGCTGCTGTTCACACCAATGAGCATCAGATCAGGTTGGCCAACATCTAAGAGCCATGCGTCATTGGCCTTGACCTGCTGGTGGAGTGGGGGACTGTGGTAGATGTGCCCAAGGCCATGGTTCTCTACACTGCCAATAGGGAAGAGCTGCGCTGGAGCGATCGGCCGGATGGTCGTCTATATCACCAGGGCCAGCCAGGGGTTCATCCATGCCTACATCTCTTTCCTGGGCGGTGTGTGCTGATACAAGGCGAGCAGGTGAGGACTCATACAAGAGGGGCTATGGAAGGAAAAAGCGCTGGCGCGGTCAACACACCAAAGACCAGGACACCACCACGCAACAGGTAGCAAAGGTGGGGACTCCTGTGCAGCCAAGAAGACTAACCCAGCACTCACCTGCTCCCCTGTAACACAATCATGTGGCAGCACTGGTGGACGCAGGGCCTCATCAAATGTGGGCCCAGGACACTTGCAGTAGAAAAGAGTGCTTTGCCCCGCTGCGCTGGTTAGAAAAAAGGCTCGTCCTGAGAGTCAGCAAGTCAGTGGAGTGGACCCTGTACTGTGCTGAAAAGACTGTATCAGATGTGGTGAACAGGGTAAGACTGAATAAGCAGAACCAGGTGACTCTTCACAGGGACTGACTCGCACTATGACGGCCCTCGGCTTTACTTGAGAGAGGAGAGACAGATACTAGGAGCCAGCTACAGGCTCCAGACCCCTCTCCACCAGCTGGCCAGGAGCCACCGAAGTGGCCCAGTGCCGGCGTGAGCTCTCCCAGCATGTTAAAGGACTTTACGGTGACTGTTGGTTAACCAGCCCAGGTGGGGGCTGTATAGCATTGGGGCATAGTATTACCATTGTATTCATTTCTGCTATGGGGGGCAGGACCAGGCCAGCCAGGCCAAGACACCATAACAGAGGGTGGTGGGAAGATTTATGGTCTTTGGCTGCTACTGTAACTAACATGTGCTCCATAATATTCTGGCATCATGTGGTGTAAGTAGTATAGAATTGTTTATAAAAGACAGAGCTTTGTTGTTGTTCTTCTTCAACCCACAGGTATTATCTTGTTATTAATTTCATTTAGTGAAATGTTTGATTTTGTTTCACTTTATTCAAGCATTTCATTGCATACTGTATTTGTTTTCATTCACTGCATTCATCTGAACAGGAACAGTTACATATGGTGATGGTGTCCAGCTGATATGTAAGAGTGAGTCTGTCACTTTAAGGCCAATTGTTTGCAGCCTAATTGTAATGTTAATGAACAGTCCTCTATACATTTACAATGTGTTTGCTAATGTCGGTCAGCCCCAAACAAATGGCTCCAGTTTTCATCTACTATAGAGCAGTTTGCTGCTTACGTGTGTTGTTTTTGTTGGTAGAAATAAGATTCTCCCATTGTTTTACATAAGAGGTGGGGTGGCTGTGACTCACGAGGTAGGGCCGTCGTCTCCTGACCAGCAAGTTGGTGGTTTGACTCCCAGTCTCCCTGCATGCCTAAGTGTCCCCGAGCAAGACACTGAACCCCGAATTGCTCCTGGTGGCTTGACTAGCACCGTCGTGTGGCAGCCTGTCGTCATCGGTGTGTGAATGTTGTGTGTGAATGGGTGAATGGTGTATCATCTCCTGTAAAGCGCTTTGGCCAGTGCAACACACTGTGGAAAAATGCGCTATATAAATACAGTCCATTTACCATTTAAGATATGAATTGAAAACAACAAAAACGCTTGCAATCAGAAAAGGGTGAGAGGGTGAGTATGTGACGTGGAAACATAATTAACTTAATGATTTGTGTAATTAGGTAAGGTGAATTAGCTACATTTGGGCTGTTGGTAGTAGTCATTTTATTTAGTAAACTCCAGTAAAATTTAGGCTTTTTGTAGGAGAAACCGCACAGGTGTTGCTCATAATATTAATTAATGGCGACTCTGTTCCATTCAAGGGTCCTAGTGCCTGATGACAGTAAGGCAGTAAGCAGATGTGAAACCTGTGTGTACCTGTGGTTTTCCTACTGACATGTTGAAATGTATTTTGTGAACAATCTGAAAATGGGATTCCTGCCACCTAAATGTTTTACACAGTTGCTCTTTGAATAAAAAATGAGAAAGGAGAAGACCCAAACACTTGATTCTGAGCTTTGCAACTTGAAAAAAAGATGTGAAATAGAAAGGTGTCTGAAACAACCTTAGACTATGGGTTTTGTCAGAGTTTGTATTAAGACACTTTAAACTTTTATTCACACAGATATTTTGAATTGGTTTTGCAGGAAAAGCCCACATATAACCAACAATATTAAGGATGTTTGTGTGTGGATTAGGCCAGCATCCAAAATACCAGAACCTTGAAACTAAAAGCTGAAGTGAAATTCAACTATTCTTAATACTATCAAGTACACCAGAGCTTGTCCTGCTGCAATGTGTCAGACAGTGAAAAAGCCTGTCTGTTTCAGGCAAATGGTCTCATCATTAAGTCTCATCTTAATAAAAATAAGAATAGATAAACAGATGTAAAGTAACCTGTAGTATGTGCATTTCAGAACCACAGAGAGCAGTGAGGAGAGAGAGAGAGAGAGAGAGAGAGAGAGAGAGAGAGAGATCATTTTACTCTGTTCACCCTCATGTGTGCACATGTACACCTTTGTATTCCTGGGTGTCATACGTTACCTAAATAGTACCCTATTTTATTTTCTCTTTTACCAATGTGAGAAGGAAAACCAAGTCTCTTGTGTGTGCCACAAAGAGAGGACTGACACTGAGACTTAAAACTTAAGGTGCCTTGTTTTCTTTTTGACACTGTATGATCTGTAGCCTAAATGAAAAATGGCAATTTATGAACAAACTGTGTGTGAAGAATGTTTGTTCTCCTTCTTTTTTGTTGTAAGGCAGCTGACATGATCAAGATCTTTTGGTGATCTTTGCAGTTTTCATATTAAACGGGAACAGTGGGAAACACTTTTTATGATATGAATCGGAATTTCATTGCATGTTTGTAACAATTATTTGTAGGTGAATGTCTGGTTAAAACACTGAGGTTTAACTTAAGTTAGACCATATGAAATACTGCTGCTAGTCTCAGAGACATGACTTCATGACTGATCCTGTAGTATGCTGTGGAGCAATGCCCCAGGCATGCCTGAGAAATAAAGCAAACCCTTCCCTCTGAAGCAAAAACATGTTGACTGTGTTGGAGGAGGCATTTTAATTGGAAGCTCTGGATTGTCTCAGCTCTAACCTTGGCCTCTAGGCACTGCACTACAACAGAATTTACATTCTCAGGCACAGCTTACAGGTGTGGGGTCAACCAACCATCCAAACATTCAAAGAATCTCCGTGCCAGGAAGACACTCGCCTAATTCAGAACCAGCGGTGTACTCGGCTGACATTTCCTCTGTGACAGTGAGCCAAACCAACATGCCACTGGCTCTTGATGTCTCCCTTTCCTTCTTCCTGGCCATTGTGGATGTGTCTGCTGCTTCACTCAGTAAGGCAGGTTGGCAGGACAGGGACAGGTTCTCAAGTGTTTGTGCTCTTTTAGTAAAAGCGTTTGTTTCCTCTGTGCATTCACATGCACACATGTACTCTGCCATTCCAGTGTTGGGGGAGTTTGCCTACAGCTCTGGTGACTCTTGTTTGTTATCTGTTGAAACCAGGAAGGGCAAAGTATTTAGTCTGAAGCGTCTTCAGACATTTAAAGTCCAAGGTTTTGTTCATGGCTCTTGCTTCAACCTTTATGCATGAAGGTGATTGCTAAGCTGGGTCTTAGTTCAGTTTTTACTCAATCTGTGCATGGATCTACAAGGATTCTACAAATTTGAAAGGAAATGAATGTGGTCTTTCTCGTATATTTAGTTAAAATTGTCTTTTCATTATGAAAAATAACTTCTGGGGAAACTGATGATGTTTGGCTTTGAGGCCTTTTATTTCTATGGTTTATAAAAACCATAGAACCTTTTTAAATGCTACAAACTCAAATAATTAGAAGCATCCCCACAGTCCTCATGTAGACAGCCATGGACTTCATGGCACGTAGGACCTTATGTGCCTTTCTAAACTACCATATGTCCAGTCAATTCATTTTGTCAGATGCAAGCTCTAAGTTCTAGACACATCTCTAGGATAATTAAAACAAAATTCAAGAAATTTTAGTGCTTGAAACAAGAACAACAAAAACATTTACATGTTTTGACTGTCATGGGATATTGATGATGGGCAAAAATGGAAATAAAAAAAACATTTACAATAAAATCTACAGCACAGTGTCAAAAGGTTTTGTATACTGTACTTTCTGAATCCAATTTAGATATACATTCTAATAGTCAATGAATTAATAGCCTTTTCACCCAATGGTGATTTTCCTGTGCAGTAGCGAGCTGTATCAGCAACACTTTTCTATTAGAAAAAAAAAAAAGCTGTTAAATGCTTTGCATCTTAAGTCAGTAAGGGAGATTTCATGATTAAATTCAAGGTTAGAATACCTTTACATTGAGTGCATTCTGAAGCTCTTTCACACTCATAATTCTTTGACTGTAGTTCAATTACTATAGTAAATCTATTTTTTACTGGGATTAGCTTTCTACATCAGGCAGCAGCTCATCACATATCCGTTATTATAATGCTTTGAAATGTGAGATATGACCCTCTGTGTGTCTATGTGTGTAACAGAGTTTGTGAAAGAAAGAGCCTGGTGGGTGTGTGTGTGTGTGTAGATGTGGGTGCACCTGATGGATTTTCAATTTCATTTCCTATGTACACGCTCCGTCCACCAGTCAGTAGATGAGATTGAGCCCTTACTGCTGGTTCTGAAATTGGGCCAGTCCTGCTGGACTCGCAGCGCCATTTAAATGCATTAAAGCAGAGAGAAATTGGCTCGTACATCAAGGGTTTTGACATGTGGCAGTGTGACACAGCCCACGGCCCCGAGGACGATTGGTGTCTGACATGCTGGAGTCTCAGGAACATCCGTTAATAGTTGCTACATACATGAGCTAACTGATGACTAGGTCAAGCCTTAGATTAACAGTGTGAAAGGGAACACTGCTCTGGCTAACGGCTTTTTTGATCATTAACGAGCCACCATCATTCTTGTCCATTATATCACTGGACTGTGTGACAGGTTGCCATCGATCTTTATCCCTTGAAAAATGCCTAAAGCCTTGAATTAGTTATTACTATCGCCTGTCAAAAAAGAGTGCTGTCTAAAAGAGGGGCTTCAAAATTGATATGGGTGACAGGCTGTTGGGGTGATGGCTTTACAGGTGTTGATGTTAATGGTGGTAAAAAAGATGCCCTCTTGTTTTTTGGGGGCAGGGTGCCAGTTGTGAAATTGAGTCAAAGTGTGCTAGTGATCATAACTGTGCCTAGGAGGTTTGAGCTGAAGTTAAAATGCTTAATTCAAATGCAAGAGGGGGTGGGGCGGTGGGGTGACTGGTTTCTTATTATTCTTTTCTGATTTGAGGGATGTTCTGTAGGAAAACCCAGTTGGATTTTATGTAGTAAGGCTGCAGGTAAACTTGCCATGTGCTAACTGTGCAGTATCACAATGTGAATATGTGTATATATATATATACACAATAAGAAACCCAACAAAGTATAAACAAGATTAATGTGTTTGGCCAGCACAGTGTAAGTGCTCCTTGGCTAGCCAGCTTTCAGAGATTTGGTCAGATACATAGTCTCAACTTTGAAACCACCATTCTCAGAATACACACAGAGCTTCTTTAACATAAAAACTGCTAGCAAGAAGTCCTAGCTTAACAGTGATTTAGGAAACTACTCTGAGCAAGGAAGACAAAACTTTTTACCTCAGTGAGGAGGTGTGGTTGACCCGTTACCATGATTTTTGATCATGTGGGTGACGCACCATATGCTGACAAGCAACACATACACTGAAAAAAAAGATTTGTTGGATTTACTTGATTGTAATGTGTACATCGGTCCCACACAATGATAATGTGTAAATACAACATAATCTTCTTTAGGGGTTAACTTGTTTGAATTATGTTAACAGAGGAAATATGAATGGATTGCATTGCATATACTAGCATAATTTGTGTAAATCCAAAGACCCGGTGAGTCCTATTTTTCAGTGACCACTCATGTTGTCAGTGTGGTATTGCTAGCATGCAGCATGGAGCCCTTGGTCCTAGGCATTCGTTTGTGGTGTTATGGCATTATTGCGTTTGGTGGGAGACACGAGCACATATCTAATAAGATCGACCACAAACATTATCAATGTACTATCTAATCTGTAGTGTGTGACTTAAAAAATATTTTTCATTGTTTGGAGAATATTTCTTCTGCCTCTTTGTTTTTTTTTTTCCATCATCTTATCTTGTGCTTAAGGAACTCTTAAGCCTCTTAAAAGTCCTCTTAACAGTTTTTCACCTTAGGAGCTCTCTTAGGGGCTGAGATGCTTGGTGAATAATCTATCTTTACTAGGATCTAGTCTGAATTTTAAGGGGAAATTCTTAGAAAACTGAGAATTTTCTTAGATTTTTTTCACTAGGAGCAGCTCTTTGGGCTTAGGAAGCTTTGTGAATATGGCTCCTGGTGCTCTATAGCCAGCATAGTGCAGTTGTGAGAGGGGAAATTGTGATTATTTCTACCTTTGAACCCTGTGTTATCCATTGCTGTTTCCTTTCCCACTCCAATCTTTGACTTGTGCATTTATTTTTTAATCTATACTAACCTCCAGTAGACAATGGACAGAACTCTGTTTATGTGGCTGTTTAGCTGAAAAGGTATAAAAACAACTGTTCAACTTCTAGTACATGGTTAGTGGGTTACTTAGAGGGTGAGCGGGTTACATCCTTTTTTTCTACACTGCATCTCCACTTTTCATCTTGCTGTACTAGTGTTACATGGTTGTTTTTCTGCATCCATATCTGTCCCAGAACCAATAACTGCAGCATTTGGTGAAGGGACAAAAAATCCTATGGTTGTCTATTGTTAGTGAGATGATTACAGAGGCGCGTCTTGGCTAAAAGGTCTGGAGGAAAAATATGAAAGGCCTCTGAACAGGTGCTGTTTTTGTTCCTTGGAACAAAAATGCATGGCTATCTGGGCAGATTCTCTGTGAAGCCCCAGTGGCAGTGACCTGCAGGGACTGAGGGAGGGGACACTGCTGGGAACGTGGACAGACCTCACAGCCAAGAGTCTTTCAGCAAAATCCAGCCACACATGGGCAGAGCAGGCAAACACTGAACTGTTACACACTTATTTAATGCCCCTGCTTCTCAGTCTCTCTGTTTCCTTCCCTCATCCATTCTACCAGATGGCGTCTACCATCTCATGGCAGAAGTTTTTTGTATGTGTGTGGCAAAGAGAGAGGCTGCAGGTCAGGAAAAAAAAGATCAGAAATTATAGGCCTCACAGTCAGTGTCCTAATTGCTGCATTTCCTGTGGCTTCTTCCCAGAGAAAGCCAAATGATTCTCTTTAGATTTCACTCAGAGAACTTTCTGAAGCCGTTTATGCCCTTGCACTACCATTTACAAACAGGTCTGCTACAATTGGAACTGATACCCTCAACTGTTATGTGATTTCTTCTTTCAGAGCCATGGAGTAATGCTGGTGACTTGGTACTCAAAGTCTTAAGCAGTTTTTTTTTTTGTGCCGATTTTGTTTTTGTCTGACAGAATTCGGTGCTGTGTTTTCAAGATTACATTGCTGTTCTGCTGAGACACCTGGTGACAAACCTGCATTTCAATAGGAATACATAGACATTTGCCTTCAACTAACTTTTAAATTGGTTGTTATTCTTATCACTATTAATGCTGCGTACCGTATGTGTTACACAAAGGAGACAGTGAGATGCGACCAATTTTTTTTTTTTAAATTGGACCAAATGGTGAAAGCTTCAGTTATAGTTGTTAAATCAGTGATTGGCACCTCGAGTATCCTATTTAATTCCATGATGACTTGTTGAAAGTGCAACATTAAATGACTTCTACCAACCTACTGCCAGAGTTGCACTGTATTCTGTGATCTGTTACAAACAATGAGTTCACATTTAGGTAAAGCTCACTGTGAATGCAGAACAAATCATTTAATTGATATTCACTGAATGATGGTGTCAATATTGTTTTCCCTGTGTTGCCTTTACTGACGGTTTAACCAACGTCAGACAGCGGTGACAAAATGCAGATGCAGTTATAGATCCGACGTGAAACTCGAACATTTCTAATAACTAAAAGCCCTGCCTTTCAACACAGCCTTGCACAACATGATGAGTAAAAGTTTATGTAAAATAGTTTTAAAAAGGTTTTAAATCATTGTTTATTCAATGTTTAGTTTTGGCAAAAACTTTTTCTTTTGAAGACAAAATTGATTATCCAAATGGAGGGTGTCTACTGAGCTCGGGTTATGACTTTGGAAGAGTAATTTAAATGTATGTAGGCACAGACACAGTTTTCCTAATAATTCCTCTACTTGTTATAATTGGCTCTAACGTATTGCTTCACTATCCACAGTTGTCATTAATCTCATCTACAGTACATCAGATTTTATCCTGCAATGACACAAACTTGTTGCTAAATCATCTCATCCTAAAGAGGTTAAAACCCACTGCACTACAGTACAGTATGTTACTGTATATAGTAAGCCACAGAAATTCTGTCAATTACACATTATAATTAATAAGAGTGGTGGCACACAAAGTTTTAAGGTAAGATGTACAGCCTCCTTTTATATATTTTATTCAGCCATAATCAATAATAATGTCAGGCTGCCATATGGATTTGTTGCAATAAGGGGACAGGCAGCACACGTGTATTTCTGTTGAACCAATGCTCTTATAGGCTATATTTTCTTCTGAGACATGGTTATAGCCTAGTTCACCAACAAGTTTAAGCTTCTCCCGTCATTTAAGCACAGTGTGCGTTGTTACTGTGTGTTCGATGTGTGTCAGCTCGCACTGCCAACTATTCATCTGATTCGTAATTCTTCACTGAAATGTTTTACCTGCACATCTTTGTTAGCTTCCTAGTCCTGTTTGAATGGATGCATGTTGCAGAAACAGCTGGTAAATGACTGCGTTGTACTTTAATGGAGATGGATAAATAAACCAGACTCGCATAACATTAGGTTATGCAAAGCCAGCCACATCATTATGACTGTTAGTTTTCTCTTGTAAAATTAGACCACGATGTTTGAAAACACCACCAATAAAAATATCTCCTTTATGTGCAAAAACTCAAATCTAAGTATTCATACTTGGTCTGAAAAAAAGTCATATTGGTGCATCTCTAATAATGTCTGTATAAAGCTGCAAGGCCAACTGACTGCTGGTATTCATTCGTTTTTTTTTTTTATAAGTGGATTGGCTAATTCCTATCCAGTCAGAGACAGGCAAGGTTAAAACATCACTTTATCTATAATGGGAGCATTTTGCAAATGGTGATGAAGGATCATGTAGGGTTGGTTGGTGGGGAGAGAAAAGGAACAAGCAGAAGTATCCGTCACTCAAGCCTAGCCGTGCCATGAGCCAGTACAGCACAGCTGCCACCCAAACACACACTCACCCTCATACAGAGACGCGCATTTTGAGTCAACACATGTCCGTGCATCTCGGCCTTTGCTGTCCACTGCTTGCTGTGTGGGTGTTGCTCTGTCAGTCAGCATGAAGGGCAGACTTAGGCATGGTGGGATCAATCATTCTCCAAGACACACTGGCAGTGTAAACCTTTGATAAAGAGTTTCGTCCATGGCAAAACCCCCGTCAAGGGCTTATTAAAGGCCTGACACTATGTGATTAACGAGAGCACTGGTGCTGCCAAGCTGGGCCACTATGAGGCTTGGAATTAGGGGGTGAGAGACGAAAGGGGAGTACAGTACTACTGTAACTGATCGTAATACAATACAACATCTATGGAAGAGCTGAACCTCATAGATGGGAGAAGGCTCCCATCAAACCTAGGAGAACTGGAGTAGTTTGCTCCAGAGTGGGCCAGAGTACCAACTGAGAAATGCAATTCTCTGAAGGCTAAGGAAAGTGCTTGTTTGCAGTGTGCTGCAAAATATTACAGCCCAATTTTCAAAAGCTGGGATATTATGTCAACTGCTGCCCTCTTCAGCTCTTTCTTCCTGACCCTTTCAAATATTTGCTGGTTTCAAGCAGTCATGCTGAAACAGCAAGATTGAAACCAAGAAATATTTGAAATGAATCAGTTGGATCACTAATCACACTGATTGGACTGATCAGCTTTCCCACGTGTGTTTTTTGATATTCCCTGGACTGAGGGGCAAATGTTCAACGCTAGCATTTATAAACTAGGATTAACTTCAGCCACTTGTAGAGCTGTCCATATATGTACATCCGTGCGATATATAGTGTGCTGACCTCAGCAACAGCCCTGTTCTAATGTTAGTTTAGCTAGCCTTACTAGCTTGCTAGTAACATATTAGAAGAGTTGGATCTCTGTGATTGACAATGTTGTGTTAAAAGAACAATCACAGGGAGGAGGAGCTGTTCACAGATGGTCCATCATCATGGTTCCTATGTCTTTGTCTGTGGGAGACAGAGCAACAGAGCGGGGCATGGAAGGACAACAAATACATGCGCACGGCACCACATTGAAATAAGGTTTAACCCATTTTAAATCGATATGTGGCAGTCAGTGTTGATATTGTGGTGGCCTGCCACAGATAAATAAATGTATGCAAGACACTACATCTGGTCACAGTTCACATTCATATATTTTGATTTATATAAGCTTATTCTGAATTTGATGCCAGTAACACATTCCAAAAAGTTTGGACAGTGGCCACAAAAGACTGGAAAAGTTGTGTAACCCTTAAAAAACACCTGGTAGAACACCTCACAGCTACTTACGTTAACTGGCCACATGTCAGTGTCATGATTTGGTATAAAAACTGCATCCTAAAGAGGCCGAGTCTTTTAGAAAAAAGGATGGGGTGAGTTTCAAATAGTTCTGCAATATAAAAATAAGGTTTCTTGGTGTAATATTGCAAGATTTCTTTTTTCATCTCCAGTACATAATGTCATTAAAAGATTCAGAGAATTCAGTAAGCAGTACTGAATGGCCATGATCTTCTGGCCCTCAGATGACTGCATTAAAAACAGACATGGTTCTGTGGTGGAAATCACTCATGAGCTATGGAACACCTCTGAAAATTACTGTCAGTGAACACAGTTTAAACGCTAACATGCAAAGAAGAAAACTATATATAAGCATGATCCAGAAACATCTCCACCTTCTCTGGTCTTGGGCTCATTGAGGTGAAGTGTAAAACTGTCCTGTGCTTTTAAGGGGCAAGATCTGAAACTCTTTTTTGGAAATCGTAGATGCTGTGACCTTATGGGCTAAAGAGGAGTGAGACCATCCAGCTTGTTCTCAGCACACAGTTCAAAAGCCAGGGTCCATAATAGCATGGGGGTGCATTAGTGCGTGTGGTGTGTGTAATTTGCACATCTGTGAAGGCACCATTAATGTTGAATGATTTATGCAGGTTTTGGTGCAACATATGCTGCCATCCAAACAATGTCTTTTTCAGTGAAGGCCTTGTTTATTTCAGCAAGACAACACCAAACCACATTCTGCACATATTCCAACAGCATGGCTGATTAGTAAGAGTCTGGGTGCTAAACTGGCCTGCCTGCAGTCCAGGTCTGTCACCCACTTAAAACATAAGACACACTATGGAGTGAAAAATATTATAAAGGCGGCCCCAGACTGTTGAACAGCTGAAATATTATATCAAACAATAATGGAAAAACATTTCAATTTCAAAACTAAAGCAATTGGTCTCCTCAGTTTCCAAATGGTTAGTGTTCCTGAAAGAAGCTGCGATGCAACACATGACCCTGTCCTAACTTTTTATGAAAACTGTTGCTGGTATCAAAGATTTAACTTTATTTATTTATTTATTTTTTCAAAAAACAGCACTTTCTCATTTTCAATTCCTCATTTTGAACTAATGTCAATTGAACATAAGTTTTAAATCATCTTTAAGTCATTGGATTTAGTTTTACTGTACACAGCGTCCCAACTTATTTGGAATTGGGGTCGTACCCTACCTTTTTCATTTCTTGCATTATTTAAAATGTTACATGGCAAATCAAAAGGGACATGTATGTACTGTTTAATATGAAACAGAGAATTAATGGATTAATGAATTCCTTTTGTCAGCTTCAGTGTGTTTAGGACTCAATACAGAAATGTGTGACGATTCTATAGTGTGCACCTCCTATTAAAGCTTTTACTTTGACACACCTTCATCACCTCATCCTACTCATCTGTTGCAGCTTTACCATGCTGTCCACCAGCACTGATCACTCTCATCTGTTGTAATTTGTAATCAAAGGACTGTATAAGCCAGCAGCTCAAGCTCTCTCATTGCCAGATGGTTGCACTGCATAGACTGCATAGAAGAGTCTAGTGGATATGGAGTCTAGTGCTCTATTCTGGCTTTCATGCTTACGCATCCATGTTGATTCATGTTGCCGGACTGTGTATTGTCTGTGGTCACCTAGCGCTCTTCTCCCACAGTGCCAGTATTTTGTGCACTCATTTTCATGTAAGGAATCAAGTTTTCTGGTCAGCTTTAGTTTTGTTTCATGTGTTTCTTTCAATCCTACTTATTATTATGTACTATTTATCTAAGATTGCCTGTGATATTTCTTTAGTTGTGCTCCATTTTTCAGTTGTTGTATTTCTGTTTGTAGGTTGGTTGTTTAGACATTAGCTCTTTACGAGAGCCTTTTTTTAGTTATTGACCTGCTGTTTAGAGCTTTGTCCAAGGCCTTTGCGTGTGTGCGTTTGTGTTCAGTCTGGCATTACTCTTGCTTATGCCATTGTGTTCCCTGCCTAGTTAAAGTTGTCTTGTCTCAAATTAAGTTCCCGTTCTCCCTTACCTCCTCTTTTGTTGTTTGCATTTGGGTACTTTTTTCATAAAACTGTGATAGAAATATATCAACCTGTGCATGTACAGTATCAAATTTCAAACTGATGCCCATATACACACAGCATAATCCTATAAAACTAAAAGTAAGTACATTTCATAAAAAATGTAGTTGCTGCTCAGTTTAACTTTAAATAACATATTTTGTCTATAATAACTGGTCATGCGATTAGTCACAATATACTACATATGAGCACACACACACATTAGGAGTCACAGTGCACATTTATTGATTTTGGCTTGTATTCACTATACCCTATTAACTATTAGTTAAACTTCCATCTCATATAAAAGACTCACAGCTTTGAATTTTAACTACGTTTTCTTCCAAGTGGAAAGTAATATCTTTTGCTGCAATCCATTTTGTCTTGCTTTGATTCAGAATGAATTATTGAAGACAGCTCAGTCAGAGCCATCTCAGTCAGCACAATGGGGTTGAACAGGGTAGGGTGGGTGCACAGCAACTTCCGTGAACTCCGGAGAGTGTGATGCATACTTGAAACCTCATGCTCAGCTGGTGGCACACAAAGAAACAACCACTTAACCAGCGAGCAGAGGCGACATGCAGGGTCTTAAGGATGCAAGCAGCCAGTGATACACAGCTTAGTGAATAATAACCGTGTCATCTGTAGCACCAGGTATTGATGACAAGCTGAGGCAGAGATAGAGAGAAAAAATGGAGGAGGGGGAATAAGAGAAAAGAAACTCCCAGTGTACACAGACTCTGCTCACATTGTTTCCTTAGTGAAGCACACTACAATGTGATATTCTGCATGCTTTTTCACTTTTCCCTCAGTGATCAAGATATGGAAGCTGAGAAACAAGATGATTTAGAGAGAGGAGAGCCAAGTCAAAAGACAAACGTGATAGAGAGAGGGGATTAGCTGAAAGAGTGAAGGGTGTTAAAGAGACATATCAGG
>NW_018127939.1:395584-406105 GCF_001952655.1 Monopterus albus
AGACATATCAGGGCTAGAAACAGATGGACAAATGTATGGTTCAGTGGTCTACTTCAATGAGTAATGCTGTCTGTCAGAGCTGGTGTCCCATAACTTAATATCCACTGTACAGTATTAGCAACATCTGGCTGCATCTACATTTATGTTTGGAATTAAGGCTATTAATGTGCAAGTATTGGTGCTTTTCATTGAACAATGATGCACACAGGTAACCTTGAGAAGTTAGTGATTAAAAAAATTACTTTTCTTTGGCCTCCTCTTTGTTTAGGAAGAGCTCCCACCTGGACAAGATGGTTCCAAAAATCCCTGCTTCAGTACACAGCAGTGGGAACGTTCAGCGTTCACCTGTCCTATCTGTGTTGCTACATTATAATCTTTGAGTTGCACTGTGGTACAGTGAACATTTTAAGAGTAAGGCTGTGTACCAACATGGATCACTGGTAGTTACAGCCTGTCATCCCTGTAGGCTGCTCACCTTGTTCCTAGCTTCTCTCTCTGTGTTGGCTGTCTTATCAGAATGCATGAAACATGACAGGGCCTGCATCATTATCTGGCTTCTTCACTGTTAGGATATACTGTATGTGGCATGGACTATAGTTGTGGTGAAAATCTGCAGGGGAGTAAAGCCATAGCAGCACTGACTCCTAAACACAGACAGAACATTCACATACACATAAATGCACACGCACATGCATACATGCATACATGCATTCAAGAACACAGGTACCAATGGTAAACACACCTGCTATGTATTCTTCAGTGAGTGCTCTGTCTCTTGAGGTGATGTATTTTTAACAAGTCCTCCCCAGCACAGTATTGTTGTTCTCTTTGCAAGGTGTGGAGGTTGCTTGCTGGCAAGGTGAAATGAGCTACTCTGTGAGCCATAACTAAGGCGGAGGAGCATGCAGATATGCCAGGAGTCATGGGTACACCATCAGATATCGTTGTCAGATGTAATAATGGTGTATGCTATGTTTACATTTATGGTTGGCATTCAAAGTAGTGACGGTGGCTGAAGTATTCAGGATGAAGGTCTCTGTGGAGCACTTGTGGTTCCTTGTATTTCTCAGTTTGAGAGTTTGGCTTTTATTTTTATGTCCTGTGGTAAGTTTTGTTTATTTATGTGTAAGATTACAAGTTCCCTCAGCTCAGCATACCCGTAATTCTCATCCTCGATGGTTATCTTGATATAATACAGGACTACTTATTAATCAAGAACCAGATGTGAAGAGTCCTTCCTGTTGTTCCAATAGAAATTTAAACAATGTAAACACTAACATTTGGTCTGTAACCTCAAAATAAAAAAAATAAATTGAGAGTTGCCTTATCTCAAAAAGGCCCATTATTAAAATTGTGTAACATAACTATTATATTAATGTCTGTGCAAATTCTTAGTCATCCAGGTCGTATTATGCTGAAAACACCTAGTAGAAGGTGAATTGGGGTGGAAATGTCTGGGTTCTCTACCCAAACACTTCCACCCCAATTCACACCAGGCCGTTGAAGGACTGAAACACCACACAGTGGGATAAATACCTACTGCTCACCACCAGTCAGAACTGATGAAGCCTCTTGGTTGAGAGGCGAAATATCTTCTACCTAAAACTATGGCCAGATCCCTTCTGCTAAGTTTTTTCAGCATATTGCATTAATGTCATGGTTAATCTGCTGGAGTAGGATTTTGACAGCTATGTGCAAGAGTGGCATCCTAGTTTTAAATAGCATTAAATAGCAGTGGTTTGTAACTGCAGTGTTTTCATTAGCTAATCAAAAAGCATTTTTTACATGATTACATTAGCAAATCTCTCAGACTACACAATTACACAGTAGAATGGTTTTAAATTAATAAAATAAAACAAGATAAGCAGAGGTCAAACAATTAGATCATGAGTTTAGCAGATATTTGAAGCTTGGGACTTGTCATTAATAATAATGTTTACACTATGCGAACTTCAATAAGCCACTCACTGCTTCAGAATACAACTAACTGTCACATGCTGCCTCTGTTGCAGCAGACAAGCGGCAGCATACTTCAGTTACTATTCCTGTCACCTCCTTCCTTTCTGTGTTTGTGTGTCTGCATCACTGGTTTGAATGATCTGATCAATAACTCATATGTACCAAAGTAGTTTTAAACTCTGCGCCTGAAGCCTCTTTGAAGGGAGGTGGCACTTTTTTTTTTTTAAGGTTGGCTGAGCCGCTGCATGTCATCAGTATCCGAGTGAGCTTAGCTGAATGACTGACAGCTGCTTTGTGTGCACTGTGTGTGTTCTCCTGCATCTGTGTGGACGAATGCAGCTGTATGTTTAGAAGCGGCCCGGCTGAATGCTCATAGGTGACGATCCAGGAAGCCTGAAAATTTGCAACAGCACACTGAGCTTTCAGATTCGGGGATTTTCTTTTGCTCATTTGTACTCTGTTCTGCGGGTCTGGTTTTGTTGTTATTGAGTGCAGTGTTCTGGGTGAGATTGGGATGGAAAGTCTCAACACCCTCTGAAGAACATGGTGCATGAGCGCATGCATGGGCTTGTTTCTCTATATTTGTATGAACCAACTAGCTAGTGGCCAGGACACAACTGATGATGACAGATGAATGTTTGGTAGTTTGTCTGTTGTCTTCCTGAGAAACAAACTGTTAGACTCTGTGTGAAAGTATAGGACATAGCAACAGAGGGAGCAGTCACCCACAGGTGTCCTCAGGTTGATAGGGTGGCTCATCATAACTAGACAGTATTGAAAGCCTTTTCCTTCTCAGAAGAATTATGCCTTTTTATACTGGATCATATTTACCAGACAAATGGAAAACAGAGATGATGTGATGGCTACATTTCTTCTTCTTGTCCAAAAAGAAAATAGAGCTGCTTAGAAATTTTGACATCTGCTCTTATTCTAGTATCAGCTTTTAAGTCTGAACATGGCTTTTAAATAGCCTTGTTTTCTACCTTAATGTGAGTTATTTTGTTGTTTCTGAACTCTACTGGAGGGATGAACATCATTTTTCCAACAGATATTTCTTCATGTGCTGTTTTGATGATGGTGGTGGAGACGCTGCCTAACATGTCGCTCCAAAATCTCCCATAGATCTTTAGCTGGGTTGAGATCTGGTGACTGTGAAGGCCACAGCATGAGTCACATCATTTTCATACTCAACAAACCATTCAGTGACCCCTTGTGTCCTTGTGGATGGGAGCACTGTCATCCTCGAAGAGACCACCCATTTATTCAAGCCTTTCCTTTCATTTGTCGCCCATTTGTACTCATTGTTTGCAATTATGCTGACAATATAACTGTCTCCTGCTCAAGCTTGAGTACAGCCACACTGACACATCATCCATCGATATTCACTTACTGTAACATGACAGATAATAATTACCTGCCATTTCCGAACCTATTTGTGTTACACTTTGGATAGCTTGTTTTGAAACGTCTATAGCACTTTTTAAAATCAATCCATACATTATTCCATTAACTGGTTCTGATTAAGTAGTTAATTAATGGATGGTACACAGCCCCATAAGAGGGTGGAGTTGATGTTGGACCTTGCAGATGCAAAGGGAGGCCTAAAAAAAAAATTTGAGTAAGTTAGTGTGTTTGTGAATCGAAAACATGAAAAACAGGCAAAGCAAAAACTTCTGGCACAACGTCATCCACACATTTCCCCTATTACCAGTTTGAGACTGTCATTGGCTTATAACCATATGCCAATATATCTGAACCACCTATGTGCATCGGCTGCCATGTATGTGTTTGTATGTGATTGGCAGTTTTAATTTTTTTGTTTTTTGTTTTTTGTACGGTTTATTGTAAAAGCTCTTTTTTTGCTTTTACCAGACACTGATAAAGGCCATTAGCCAAAACATGTTGGTCTCATAATGAAGTTGTTCATCCTGCAGGTGTTGTTAAAGCAAGAAAAACTTAAAAACTGAAAATAATGAAAAAGATTTCAAAACATATTTGAATAAGCAGTTGTCAAGATGATGTAGCACAGTACATTAACTCATAGGTGAACAAACACTGACATTTGACAAATTCCATGAATATAAAAACAGCTTGGTCCAAATACATTTTATTTAGCAGTGAATTGTTATAGTAAGTTTAGCACCTGATATGTAATATGCATTTATACACCTACATACTTTCTGTGTAAATTCCCCAGCAGTCAGCCACTAGTAGCAGCTGTTCAGGTGCTCATGAGCCAAAAGTGTCAAGATATATATTTTTTTTCTTTGTTTATTTTTGCATTACCTTCACTCTGTGTTGAAAACATTCTGCACACACATCTAAGTTAAATTCATTTTCAAAATACTGTGTTTGTTATATTTTACTTGCTGATATTTTTGATCTTGGAAAATAAGTGTTTCATTAGTTTCCATGATAAATGTGCAACTTTCCATACACACTTGACATAGCAGACATCCCATCATAGGCCTTCGTTTCCCTTGGATGATTCACCAGCTATAATCCATCTTAATCTTCTGGTTCAGTTGTCTCAGAGACTGCAGGGTAGCTGAGGCTGCTGTCGAGGTGTGGAGCGGAGCTCTGCTCTATAGAATGACGCTCCTATAGGAAATAAATCCCCACAGGCCTATTGAAATGTCAAATAACATGATCATTTGATTTCAGTGAAACAAAATCAGCTTTTGATAAAGCTTCATCTTGGTCAAGTCATTCAAACTGAGCTTTTGCATTCTGCAGCTGGATGTGTATAGGATGCATGAGTCTTGATGTATGTGTGTGCCCCTAAGTGGTAGAACCTGTATTTTCACAGTCACAAAACAGTCTGTAGAACAATTGTACCCCTTATCTGAACAAAACCCGGCTGCATCTTTTAGTCCTCCAGCATATTCCATTCAGGCTCCCAATGTGTATTTTCAAGTTTTTGCTTTTTTTTTCTAGAATGTCCCATTTTAAGAAATGGGCTTTTAAACAATTCAAATAATCAATCTAGATATAAATAACTAAATTACCCTCCTGCCAATATTACTCTTGTAGAATACTCTCATTTGATTTTAGGCGCATTGATGTTTTTACTTGTTAACCATGAATATGCTGTAATAATACAGCATGGTTTTCAGAAGAGACGGATGTTTCCTGCTAGAGAGAGATTTAGTGATATAATGCTAAGAATGTGTTTTTATAGGTAGTATATACAGTGGGGCAAATAAGTATTTGATACACTGCTGATTTTTCAAGTTTTCCCACTTACAGAGAATGGACAGTTCTGTAATTTTTATCGTAGGTACACCTCAACTGTGAGAGACAGAATCTATAAAAAAAAAGCAAGAATTCTGGTTCTCACAGACCTGTTAGTTTGTCTTTAAGAAGCCCTTCTATCCTCCACTCATTGCCTGTATTAATTGTACCTGTTTGAAATCGTTACCTGTATAAAAGACACCTGTCCACACACTCAGTCTATCAGACTCCAACTTCTCCACTATGGGCAAGACCAAAGAGCTGTCTAAGGACACTAGGGACAAAATTGTAGACCTGCACAAGGCTGGGATGGGCTACAGGACAATAGGCAAACAGCTTGGTGAGAAGGCAACAACTGTTGGTGCAATTATTAGAAAATGGAAGAAATTCAAGATGACTGTCAATCTCCCTCGGACTGGGGCTCCATGCAAGATCTCACCTCGTGGAGTATCAATGAGAAAGGTGAGGGATCAGCCTAGAACTACATGGGAGGACCTGGTCAATGACCTGAATAGAGCTGGGACCGCAGTCTCAACGATTACCATTTGTAACACACTACATTGTCATGGCTTAAAATCCTGCAGCGCACGCAAAGTCCCTTTGCTCAAGCCAGCACATGTCCAGGCCCGTCTGAAGTTTGCCAAAGACCATCTGGATGATCCAGAGGAGGCATGGGAGAAGGTCATGTGGACAGATGAGACCAAAAATAGAACTTTTTGGTATAAACTCCACTCGCCATGTTTGGAGGAAGAAGAAGGATGAGTACAATCCCAAGAACACCATCCCAACCGTGAAGCACGGGGGTGGAAACATCATGCTTTGGGGGTGCTTTTCTGCAAAGGGGACAGGACGACTGCACTGTATTGAGGAGAGGATGGATGGTACCATGTATCGCGAGATTTTGGACAACAACCTCCTTCTCTCAGTAAGAGCATTGAAGATGGGTCGTGGCTGGGTCTTCCAACATGACAATGACCCCAAACACACAGCCAGGGGAACTAAGGAGTGGCTTTGTAAGAAGCATTTCAAGGTCCTGGAGTGGCCTAGCCAGTCTCCAGACCTGAACCCAATAGAAAATCTATGGAGGGAGCTGAAACTCCGTGTTGCCCAGTGACAGCCCCAAAACCTGAAAGATCTGGAGAAGACCTGTATGGAGGAGTGGGCCAAAATCCCTGTTGCAGTGTGTGCAAATCTGGTCAAGAACTACAGGAAACGTCCGACCTCTGTAATTGTAAACAAAGGTTTTGGTACCAAATATTAAGTTCTGTTTTTCTATTGTATCAAACACTTATTTCATGCAATAAAATGGAAATAAATTATTTAAAACTCTAACAATGTGATTTACTGGAATTTTTTTGTAGATTCTGTCTCTTACAGTGGAGGTGTACCTACAATGAAAATTACAGAACTGTCCATTCTTTGTCAGTGGGAAAACTTGAAAAATCGGCAGTGTATCAAATACTTATTTGCCCCAATGTAAGTCTGAATTCTGAAATGACTGAACAAAAGCACTGTGGACACTGATGGAGTGAAGTGGCTGATGTGTTGCTGCCTGAATGACACAGCCAGCACTGACCCTTACTTTTAAGATTCCAAGGAAGTGTCAAATATGTCAAATATATACTGCTGTCTGACTGACATAGACGAGCAACAACGCAGCAATAAAGAGAGAAATGGATACAGAGACAGAGATGAGGATAACACAAAGGACATAGACACAGAACTAACTGAAGAATCTTTTTACTTCACATATTAGTGTAAAACAATTGAGAATGTTTCATAACTGCAGCTCTCCTCAGATTCGGTGTAAGACTGGACAGAAGGAGAGAGAGACAACGGCAGAAGAAGGTGAACAGTATGGAGATATGAGGAGAACAAGCTGGGCAAAGACAGCAATAAATAGTTTGGCCTGTTCACTTAATTTTGTCTTTCCCCCCCTTTCTTCCCTTAGCTCTCTCCTTATTCTCTACTTCATCCTTTCATGATTACAGTTTCCCCCCTTCCTTGCATTTCAGAATACCCAGTGTACCATACATCTTGTCACTGCTTGCTTCTGCATTACCAAAAGCTTGCTCCAGTACACATGGAGTTGCCCAATTTTTCTTTTCACCTGACAGCGAGGTTCTTTACCGAGGGTGTGTAATGCACTGTTGTTCACACTTTCTTTCTAAAAACCTTTCTTTTCTACTCAGGCAGGTAACCAGGAGTCACTAGTGCAGCAGCAAGAAGGTAATACCTCACTGGCTTTCCATTGGTAAATACTTCAAATTGTGTTCAATAATGGAGCTCTTTAGCTATATCATAAGCATTACTGCCAGTTTGGTTATGTTTGGGTATCAGTTCCATTTAGGCTCCGATTCCTTTATGTAAAATTCACTGCAGCTGAAGATTTTGTTGAGATCTGTAATTATGTTTTGTTTAGTTTATTAAAAAGACACCAGCCAAGTTTAATTTAGCCTTTGGGCTAGTTACTTACAGAGTTACTCTAATTTGCTATTAGTTATACTGTAGTCTGGCACAGGGCAAGTTTGTCACTTCATCTAACAAAAGGGTTGGTTAGCACCCTCTGAACAGCCTGCTACCATGGTCTTTTGTTTTAATAAAAAAGGAGTGGGAATGGATAAAGAATTGGATAAAAGATTAACTGCTAGCAACTGGATCCAAAAGGGAATCAGCTATTGAAACCCTGATACTATCTGTGGGGCATTGAACCCCAATCGCTGTAGTGGTCGACAAGTGTACTATTCAGGTGGTGACCCTGCTGTCTTCTATTTCTGCCCACTGCTTTCTGCTCCAACTTCACATAGTTGCTTTTATTTATTTTTAACTCTAAATCAAGTATTCACATAAAGTGGTACTTGCACACACATGGGCACATAAACACATTCACACATACACAAATTATTAGTATTCTCTTTTAAGTCTCAACAGCCACTGTTTTCCATTCCCAACAGACCTTCAACAGGCTTCATTATACAGCATTATTGATAGCAAGTTTGCTCATCTATGCAATGCCATTAAACTGTCGTCTTTTTTTTGTAACACAATGTATTAACGGCTTAATGTCCTCTCATAAATTACCTGACAAAGACTGTGACACAAATAACCATGCGGCGGAGTTCTAGAGCAAAAGACATTTTCAAGTACAGATGGATCCATCAGCAGTGCAGTAATAGGCTGAAAACTCATTAACATAACATTAATTCCTTTATTATGGATACAGGAAACAAATAGCTTTTCTGAAAGATTCTGACCCTGAGCCAATCCGCTGCTGCATGTGAGAGGGAAAATCAGCTTGCACTCAAGTAAAACTCTTGTTGGTGGCTTAGAGGTCTCCACTGTCATTTCCCTGTTCTCTTTCACTTTGTTTTCAGTGTTCTGCTTTCTTTTTCAGTATGTTCCAAGCTCTCCTTACTTCTCTGTGTTTGTTGCAGACTTCCTCTTCCACTCCTACTCCCTCTGTCTTGCTTTCTCTTCCTCCATCAGGACTTGATTGTGCTGTGAAGGCTGTGATTGTCTGTCTGTGTGTAATTAGCTGTTTGAATGAAGGGCAAGTTAATGAGATCAACTTTAGCTGTCCCTACATGGGAACAGCTCTGACAGATAGCAAAATTGTTCGGTTGTGTGTGTTTGTGTGTGTCAGTCATATTACCCCCCAGCTTCCCACACGTGTGCACTCGCAGACTTCAGCTGCATATAAAGCAGCTACAACACCTTTATTGGACACAGAAACACATTTTTACCTTTTGAGTATTTTATTTTTTCACTATCTTTCAAATTCAACATCTATTCAGGGGTTAAAATTGTGTGTGTCACATAGTTGCTCCACTTGTGCATTCAAGCATCTTCATTTTAAAGCAGTAAGGGTTTTTTGATATATATCAGTTTGTAAATGTGGACTCATTAAATGCAGTACTGGAGTTTGCACTGCAATATTATATAGTTGTGCTGACCTGCAATAATACAGGTATTTTAGTTTTACCATCAGTCTCTATATGTCTGCCCATATGACTTCACCCTCTGTGTGAAGTTTCCAAGGGCTATCACTTTCTCTGATGGTTGGAAAATCCATTTTAATTTGAAAAGCTATTGCATTTTCAGATTTTGGATTGATGCCCATTCATAATTCATAATTCATTTACCCATATCTAAATTCAATTCAGTCAGGCTGATGTGCTCTGAAGCTTCCCAGGTTAGAGACCTTGATCAGAGGGTAAACCCTCCCCATGGGTTTTTAGAGGAATGGGTTGTGCATGGTTACCTGCTGTCAAGTATATAATTTGAAGAAATACCAAGGCCTTGCATACTGTGTTCATATCACACAGTTTGCATAAACAGTTCAGCAAGCTGTATGGCTGATGGAAGCTCCAAAATCAACCAAAAACACCCTACTTACTGACTTCTACCTTATTGATCAACTGAAATAGTTCACTTTGTCTAGACTAGGGGTAGGTTTGAACACACAATGACTATGCCATACTCGTTTAGACAACGTTTGATTTTGATTTAAAAAAGGCCAGAGTTCCTGGGCTTGTATACAGTGGTACAGGCAGGATTATATTTTATAAGTATCTTGTTCTAACAAGATACTTTTCTCCCCTTTTTTTTTTTTTGAGGTGAGAGATTTTTCTAATTTTTATGAAACACGTTCACATTAAAATGTGATTTTTCTTATAACGATAAAGGCAACTGTATTTTCTTGTAATAACATGAGTCCTGAACAGCTTGGAGTGGGTGCAGCACACACACTCGCTTTGAGCAGTACCTTAGCTCATTCAGTTAAGCAGCCTCTTCCTTCTATAGTCCTTCTATACTACTATTAGGTTAAGTTAGGGTATTGAGGCAATCCTGCCAGCAACCACATTGTGTTTTCGAGCTAGTTGTGTTGGGCTGCACCTTGGGCCAAACTTCGGTTTCTGTGTTGACACATTTCATTGTTCAACATTTGTTGCTACAGCCACTTGGGCCTTGAGAGCCCTTCAAGTGTCAAAACCTCCTGGTAACTTAACACATATGATGAGACAAACATGATTAACCTTATATATGATCATTCTAAGCTCATTTTACACTACTCATCCATCAGGCCCAGCGTCATGCGCTTGTGGACTTGCGCACAATAGCACTGCTGCTGGAAAAAATAATAATTAGGGGAAACACTGCAGTCTGCACACTACATACATTTAGGCAGTTTGATGACTGTTATAATCTATATTGTTTGGAGGGCAGTTCTGTTCCAGTGCACCTCATGAATTGGTGTGCTGTTGATGCATGTCACTTTGTCAAAAAGGCTGGTAATCATCGTTGTCACTGCAGCGTTGAGTTGTGGAG
>NW_018127939.1:406120-408255 GCF_001952655.1 Monopterus albus
TGGGAATGCCTTGAAGGTGTGACTGAATCATAGATCGGCAGGGGAGTGTGACTGCCCTAGTTTTTGCTGTAGCATCTACTCTGGCTTCTGTTTGTCATGTATGTGTGATCAGCAGGCTGTTTTGATTTAACAATAGGTTGTTTTTTTTGTTTCTTTTTGTGATTCTTATTTTTTAAGGGAACAAAAAGACTTTTTGGACTGTTTTTGCTCTAAAGTAGAGCAACATGAGATTGTCCCTTCATGGCCAAAGCACTTAGTTACTGTTTGCTCTAGCATGCCCAGATGAATAGTCACATTGCTCGTACTGTTCAGATGGTGTAGCCTGTCCAGACTGGTGCCATGGGGTACTGCCACACTCCAGTTGGCATGGGTATGTACCATGGCAGAAGTTGGACACCAGTAGTTCCTTTTCTGACACACTCCCCGGCTTGCTCAACACTGAGGGTGTTTAAACACATCTTTCCTTAGAGCTGTGTTCTTCTCATTCTGCACCCCTTGAAGTGCCCACTACACAAATCCACTTTATTGATTGTAAGCACCTCCTGTTTTTCCTCACACGTTTCCTCAAGCTCATCTTTTTTGACAAACTATCCAGTCTAGTTCATATTCCCTCACCTGACTGAGGCCACCAGAGACTGTGACCCTCAGTAAATGTCAAACCATCCACATGATTGCTTCTCAGTCATCATTACACACCCACACCCTCTCTATTCTGCCACTTCACTTCACTTCACATTACTCCCTGGAAGAGCATCTCATTTTGTCTCCTTTTCAAAGCACTTTAAAATGTAGTTTTAAAGATTCTTATCAGAATTGTTATCCTTTATAAAAAAAAAGTATAACAATAATGCTTTATATTGATGGAAAAGAACACAAAAGAGGTATCAGAAATATTGTGACAAAGTTCCTTCATCAATCAAACATATTAATTAATTAATTGTGGGGTCCAAGTCCTCTGGCTGTCCACTTGAACCACTGCCTGCTATTAGCAACTCAACTTCAGACCCATGTCCAATGCAATCTGTATGAGGCATTTCAGTTGGGTTTTTGTCCAAAGTATGGCACTGAAACAGGACTTGTTAAAATCATCAATGACTTCCTCCAGATGCAGGCCTTCTGACCATTGTCATACTCCTTGACTTCAGTGCTGCTTTTCATACCATCTCACTTTCACTGTTATTGAAGCAATTTGTTGGTACCAGGGTCAGTAATACAGCACTTAAAGCAATTTGTACATGTGTTCCTCAGGGGGTCACTTCTGGGTACTCTTTTATCAATTAACTACCCTATCTCATTCCCTTTGGAAATATTTTCTAACATTATAGAACACATTTTCATTGTTATGCTGATGACACCCAACTTTACAGTTCCATAAAATCCAACTCCTCTTTCCCCCTCTACTCTCACCAGTTGTCTTCAGGCCATTGGCTCTTTATGTCTAACAACTTTGTTAAACTAAATGGTTACAAAAGTGAGATTTTCCTCATTGGCAATAAAACAAAACTTTCCAAAATGCATCCCTTCAATATTTTTTGATGATTGTCCAGTTTTCATTTTCATCTAGCTTCACTCCTGTTTACCTTCAAAGCCCTCTATATTTTGCCCCCCCCACCCCCATACCTTTATCATTACATTCCTCCTTACTCCTTATGATCCTCCTCAGCTGCTCTTCTGGCTGTCACTGGTTTTAGACTCCGCACCACAGGTGTGGCACAGGTGCAGCACAGGTGCCAGAGCCTCAGCTGTTCTGCACCTAGACTTTAGAATTCACTGCTGCTACATCTTCGCCAGTTGGACTCTAGTGTACAGTTCAAATTACACCTCAAAACACATCAGTTTAAATGAGCATAACACAATTATGGTCATGTCATTCCTTTCATACAGTTTTTTTTTATTTTAACATTGCCCTTTGTATTGATATGTTTTAATTTTTTGTTGCTGTTTGTTCTGTAAGGTGTCCTTGTGTTACGTCCACGGATCAGGCCGTCCCCAGCCTGATCAGCAGCTGTTACCAGGGCTATCAGCGACTCCACCTCTGCTTACATAGGAGCACGCTACCGGCGACGAGGCACACCTGCACTCAATTAGCTGAACCGTACTTAAACACAGTGCTGGCGTGTCCTCGCCGCCAGATG
>NW_018127939.1:408616-411468 GCF_001952655.1 Monopterus albus
CTCGCCAGATGATCTCTCAGTGTTCTGCCGGCGACTTTGCGTGTTTCACGTCCTGGATCCTGATGTCTACTAAGATCGTCCTACTCTGGCATATTGATGTTATCCACTGTGTCGACTTGAGTGAGTTTCTCTGTCTTGTTTACGTTTTTTTTTTCTTGAACTAATTACCGAGGAGTATCTTCTGTTATTTTGGAACTGACTATTGAGGAGATCTTATGTCTATTGCGGCTTGCCGTAACAGTATCATCTGGCCAAATATGGACTCAGCGGGCTCGGACCCAGGTCACCCCATTAGCGAGCTTAGAGCGCTTCAGGCCCGCATCGAACACTTAGAACAATGTCAGCGCATTTCCTTAGAACAAACCCACGTCACCACTCAGCAGGTCTATAAGCTCACGGAACTCATGTGTAGACCAACGTCGGGGAGACAAGCCCAGGCACCCCTCGAGAGAACCGCGTTCCAGACCCTGAACCATTCTCAGGTGAATTGAACACGTGTCGTGGCTTTTTGGTCCAGTGCGCTATGGTTCTGGAGCAATGCTCGTTTACAACCGATATCGCCAAACTTGCCTACATTTTCAACCTCCTACGAGGTAAGGCCGTGGCCTGGGCAGAAGCCCGGCTGGCTCGGTCCGGGTCTCTTAGCTCTGACCAGTTCCAAGAAGAGTTGCGCACGGTTTTTGATCATCCCGACCACGCGGGTAATGCGGCCAAGAGGCTGCTCACCCTTCGTCAGGGTTCCCAGATTGCGGCTGAATATGCAGTGGACTTCCGCATTCTGGCAGCTGATGTGGCTTGGGGCGAGGCCACTCTGGGCAGCGTTTTTGCAGAGGGATTAAACGAGGGGCTTAAAGATGCTCTGGCCTACCATGATGTACCCATGCGTTTTGATGCACTGGTGGAGTTGGCCATACGTCTCGACAATCGTCTGAGAGAACAGCGTCGTGACCGGGGACACCCCTCTAGACCACCCCCACCGCACCACTCCCGCACCGCGCCACCAGCCCAGTCCCCTGAGCTGGGAGCCGGCAGGCAGCCACCGCCTGCCGACGAACAGCCTATGCAACTTGGTCGTGCCCCCCTCTCCACGCAGGAGAGGGCCAGACGCCTGGCAGTAGGCCTCTGCCTATATTGTGGACAGTCGGGGCACCAAATTGCCCAATGCGCGGTCCGGCCAAAAGACCGTGGTCACCAGTGAGACCGGGGCGGCTGGTGGCCAGTTATCAAGCCTCTGACAGACCTCTCACCTGCCTTCGCCTGCCCACTATGCTTGTATTCGGCTCAGACACCCTCACCATCACTGCGTTGGCGGACTTAGGGGCGGAGGACAACCTTATCGACCGGGAGCTCGTTGAGCAGCTGGAGCTTTCGGTCGAGCCGCTGAACACACCGGTTATTGCGAACTCCCTAGACGGCCGCTTCATGCCCAAAATAACCCATCGCACGCTACCAGTACCAGTCACCATTTCCGGCAATCACCTTGAGCTCATCCGGTTCCATGTTATCAGTACCCCTCAGTCTCTGCTGGTGTTAGGCTACACATGGCTTGCCCTACACAGCCCACATATTGACTGGACCACTGGAACCGTGCTGTCGTGGAACCCGCACTGTGCTGCTCGTTGCATCTGATCCGCTGTTCCTCCCACCCTCTCCACCACCTCAGACCCCACTCCCAAACTGACGGATCTCTCTGGGGTACCCTCGGTCTACCATGACCCTGAGGAGGTTTTTCGGAAAGACTTGGCACTGTCCCTACCTCCTCACCGGCTGACTGCTCCATCGATCTCCTCCCTGGGGCTCCCCTACCCTCCAGCAGGCTGTACAACCTGTCCAGACCGGAGAGGGACTCCATGGAGCAGTACATTAAGCAGTCGCTACAGGCGGGTCTTATTCGACCATCTTCATCCCCACTCGGGGCGGGGTTCTTTTTGTGGGTAAAAAGGACGGGTCACTCAGGCCGTGCATCAATTACTGCGGTCTGAATGACATCACTATTAAGGACAAGTACTCGCTCTCCTTACTTAACTCTGCTTTCGACTCGCTCTCTGGCGCTGCTGTTTTCACCAAACTGGACTTGCGTAACGCTTGCCACCTTGTGTGCATCCGTGAGGGGGACGAATGGAAAACGGCTGTCAAAACCCTGCTTGGCCACTTCGAGTACCTCGTTATGTCGTTCGGCCTCACCAACGCACCGGTGGTCTTCCAAAACCTTGTTAATGACGTACTATGGGATTTCCTGAATAGATTCATGTTTGTTTACCTTGACGATATCCTGATCTACTCCCCCACCATCACGGCTTATCAGCAGCACGTCCGCCTTGTTTTGCAGCGACTGCTGGAAAACAGGTTGTACGTCAAGGCAGAGAAATGCGAGTTCCACGCACGCACGGTGAGCTTCCTGGGGTTCGTGATTGAGCAGGGGAGGATGAGGGCAGACCCGGGGAAAATACGAGCAGTCACTGACTGGTCAGTGCCCAAAACACGAAAAGACTTGCAGCGGTTTCTGGGCTTTGCCAATTTCTACCATAGATTCATCAGAAACTATAGCTCCCTCACAGCCCCCCTTACCGGACTGATGTCCACTAAGGTCCACTTCCACTGGACTGATGAGGCCAAACGTGCCTTTCAGTCCCTCAAGGACAAGTTCACCTCAGCCCCTGTTCTCATCCAACCAGACCCCGCTCGTCAGTTTATCATGTAGGTGGATGCTTCCGACACCGGAGTGGGGGCAGTGTTAAGCCAGAGAGCGGAGGTGGACAGCAAGGTCCATCCCTGTGCCTTCTTTTCTCGGCGCCTCTGCTCAGCCGAGAGACGCTATGATGTTGGCAACCGGGAACTGCTAGCCATTAAAA
>NW_018127939.1:411516-461157 GCF_001952655.1 Monopterus albus
AAACCCCTTCATCGTCTGGACCGACCATAAGAACCTGACATATCTGCAAACCGCCAAAAGACTAAACGCTCGGCAGGCCAGGTGGGCGATCTTCTTTGGTCATTTTAGTTTCACACTCGCCTATCGCCCTGGTTCCAAAAATCAGAAACCCGATGCCCTGTCGCGACAGTACAGTCCTACACAGGACGACCAGAAGGAGGAGACGATACTGCTTCCCTCCTGTGTCATTGCGGCGGTAACCTGGGACATAGTGCAAAAAGTTACAAATGCCCAGTCATGCCATCCAGACCCCGGGGGTGGGCCGCCTGGGCGGATCTTTGTCCCGGACTCCGTAAGGACAGCAGTGCTGGAGTGGGCCCACACCTCGCGTTTCGCCTGTCACCCCGGGGCCACGCGCACGCTGTCCATACTGAGACACCGTTTTCGGTGGCCCACCATGGACCAAGACGTCCGTCGATTTGTCAAGGCCTGTTCCATTTGCGCCCGCTCTAAGAGCTCCCATCAACCGCCCGCTGGTCTATTGCGCCCCCTTCCCATACCCGGTCGCCCCTTGTCCCATATAGCCATCGATTTTGTTACGGGTCTTCTCCCTTCACAGGGCCATATGGCCATTCTGTCCATCATAGATCGCTTCTCCAAGGCAGCCCATTTTGTTGCACTCCCTAAGCTACCCAGTGCCAGAGAAACCGCGGACCTCTTGGTTACACATGTCTTTTGCTTGCACGGTATACCACAAGACATCGTCTCGGACAGGGGGCCACAATTCACATCTCAAGTGTGGAAGGCGTTTTGTATGGCCCTAGGGGCTACTGTCAGCCTGTCCTCTGGTTTTCACCCCCAGACCAATGGACAGGTTGAGCGCCTTAATCAGGAACTTGAAGAAGCGCTCCCCTGTGTCACCTCTGCGGAAACCACGGCCTGGTCCACGCACTGGGCATGGATCAAGTACGTGCACAACACCCTTGTGAGTTCGGCTTCTGGCCTATCACCCTTCGAGGCGTCGCTGGGGTATCAACCCCCACTCCTGCCCTCAGAGCACTCTGACATCGCTGTCCCCTCGGTACAGGCACACCTACATCGTTGTCGGCGCATCTGGCGATGCACACGCGTTGCTCTGGGGCGCACAGCCGAGCGTAACCGACGGCTGGCTGACAGGCACCGCCGTCTAGCCCTGTCCTACTCCCTGGGTCAGAAAGTATGGCTGTCCGCGGCGCATGTTCCCCTGAAGGGGATTTCCCAGAAGCTGGCACCCAAGTATCTCGGTCCGTTTGAAGTCGACACCGTTCTGCACCCCACGGCGGTGCGCCTGCGCCTGCCCCGCTCCATGCGCATTCACCCCACTTTTCCTGTGTGTCAGCTAAAGCCGGTATGTGTCAGCCCTCTCTCTTCCGCAGCTGCTCCTCCTCCTACGCCTGTCGAGGTGGATGGTGCTCCTGCCTACTCTGTCCGCCGGCTACTGGACGTTCACTGCCGGGGCCGGGGTCTGCAATACCTTGCTGACTGGGAGGGTTACGGCCCAGAGGAGCAGTCCTGGGTGCCCCGCTCATTCATCCTGGACCCGTCCCTCATTCATGACTTCCATGCCTCGCACCCTGGCAGGCCCAAGCCGTCGCTATCAGCGACTCCACCTCTGCTCACGAAGGAGCACACTCCCGGCAACGAGGCACACCTGCGCTCAATTAGCTGAACCATACTTAAACACAGTGCTGGTGTGTCCTCGTCGCCAGATGATCTCAGTCTTCTGCCGGCGACTTTGCGTGTTTCACGTCATGAATCCTGATGTCTACTAAGATCATCCTACCCTGCTATATTGGTGTTATCCACTGTGTCGACTTGAGTGAGTTTCTCTGCCTTGTTTACGGTTTATTTTGAACTCATTACCGAGGAGTATCTTCTGTTATCTTTGGAACTGACTATTGGGGAGATCTTATGTTTATTTTGAACTCATTACCGAGGAGTATCTTCTGTTATTTCGAACTGATGACGGAGGAGTGTCTTATGTTTTTTTGTTTTCTAAACTGATTATGGAGGAGTATTTTGTTTTTTTGAACTGTCACCTGGTGCCGCCTTTATCTCCGTGGGCCTTGCTGCCGATCGACGATCGTTGGTTGGGGTCCATATCAAGTGCCTGGGTCAGTGAAGCGTGGGCGCTTGTTCCTGTCTGCATACCTCGGCGCTGGGTTCCAAGCACGCCCTCCAGCGCGGAGCCAGCATTCACCTATATGCAGGTCACCTGTGTTGTGCTCTATTTCATCACCCCCTGATCCGCCTATTGTCCCCTCTCCTAATCTCCTTCTTTGCTCTAGACGCAGTGCCAAAACCTCTCCTCCGACCCCCGGGCGGCACCTCCAGTGGTCCAGTCATTTCAGCGGCCCCAAACGCCCGAGACCCACACCGGCAGCTCCGGTGTGGGATCCTCGCCACATCCTTTCCTTTCCATACTCTGTCAAATAAATATCTTTCTCTGACCTGAGTTTGAGTCCTGCCTATTACTGAGTCCAGTCGCTCTTTTGGTGTGCGGCTTGCCATAACACCCTGGGTTTTTGAAAAGCACCAACAAATGTAATTTAATATAATTATTATGATTAAAGTTATTTTCAAACTTCTAGCATTGCACACACGTGCACACCCTTTTTATTAACACCAGTTAATGCGTTTTTGCATTCTGTAATTGCATGCACTGCTCAGATCACATCCCCTGATCTTGTCATTCCTCCTTCACTTATTCTAGGCTATCTTATTTATTTATTTGTTTGTTTTTTTGACAAGGCATCTGCAGATAATACACTCTGTCCAAATACACAAGTGTGTCTGAAAACAAATATTCTCCAAAACTCACAGGAGCTGCGCTGAAGGAGTGAAGCCATTAGTGTTCAGTCATACACCATGAGTCAACTGGGATGAGTCTGTGGCAGAGATAACAACTGAAAGCACCAACACACCAAACTTTGAAGTATACTGTATGTGTGATTGTGATAGCTCTAACTTAATGTGGCCAGTCTCTTGGTTGTGGTCGCTGAGTGCCAGAGCAGATTACCACTTTCAAATTGTTTTCAACTTTGATGTAGACACTGACGTTGGATAAGTTTTTGTCCACACTTACTCTCCCACAAATACGTGGTAGTACCTTTAATGAGTTCTCTCTTGTCGATCTCCCAGGGTGCAAAGTGTGCACAGATTTTAATGTTTGTGTATGTGTGTATGTGAATGCATTTTTGTGTTTTGGATGTTTGTGATTACCCCCTTGCAGCAAGTGAGATTGTTGATCCGTGGTCGCTTCCTCAGTAAACAAAGCACTCAAGTGATTCAATTAATATTAATTAGAAATGTCAAGCCCCTTGCTTTCTGTAGTTTGGTAGTGTCTATTGTCCTTCACCTGAGTGACTTGAAAGTCTCTCCTGTTTTTCACATCTTTCCTCGGTTGACCTGCCTTTGCATTTCCCAAGATAGTCTCCTTTCTATTCTGAATGCGATTTTTACTCTTGGCAATACTTTCACCCTCTCAGCACCTGTGCTGTAGATTCAACACTCTTCTGTGTCAGGATGGCAATAGTCATGCTTCAAATTGCTAATACGGAATTGCAGGAATTGGCCAGCTTGAATTCAGTCATTCATTTTCTGCACTTGCTTAATCCTCGTCAGGGCCATAAAGGACTCAGAGTCTCATGCCAGAACACACTGGGCACAAGGCAGGAGGCACATGGGATGGTCTATCCCAAGGCTACAACTATGTATATGAAAATCTGACAATAAAACTGTAGAATACTGTTTTTGGAGACCAAAGTCAGAAATCTGCCTAAAAATCCATACAAACACAGGGCTAGTGTACTAACTCCACATAGAAGGGACCACAGATTGAAATTGTGTTAGAGCTCTGTCTGCCTTTTTGTTTGCTAATGTATCTACGGTGATCATCCAAAATGGAGTGGGATTAAATCGAAGTGTCTCCTGTCAAGACTAATGCTTTGGTCTAATTGAAATTTGACAAGTGCTTTTATTGTAATTTAGTATTATCAAAATAATAAGCACTTTAGCAAATACAAGTCTGAAGTTGTGAAAAAAATTACAGCAATTGCAGTTTACTCCTCATATAGTGATGGTAAGAATAGTTACAACACTATACAGTGACACAGGATATCTGCAATTTCATAAAGGAACTATACTGGCTTCTACAATAATGAGAAAACATTAGTACATGATTAATAAATGCATTAGTTACCTATTAGTTAATGCTTATTACTGCATTAAGTACGGTTAATTAATGTACCCTTATTGTAAAGTGTTACTTAATAAGGGCTTCTGAAACTACACAGTCACAGCTGCATTTCACACAGGTGGAAAATGAACTAAATTGATTGACTTTTGTTAGGTGAAAATGTTGCTAGCTTTATGGCTAAATGTGAGCAGGAGTAAAGAGCCTACCTGTCCACTATCAGCCTTAGTTAAATTTGAGCAAATTGCCCTATGTCGAGTGGTATGAATGGTGGAGTATCAGTGGTCTGAGTCACTGTGCCACACTCCCACAGCAGAGCAAACAGAGCAGGGCTGTGTTTTTCAAGGAAGTGCATATGGAGGGAGATTCACTTTGTCTGCCAGCAGCTGTGGCTCTATTAAGGCCTTGGCTGAATGGATCTGTGGCCATCTGTTCTGGACCAAGATACAGGGAGCGGAACTCTACAGTGCCAATATCTGTAATGCCTGTCTGGATCTGACTGTACATGCACTATGTGCTGACAACAAACACTCTCCTGCATGGGTGTGGGCACAAGCAGGAGCACAGGACCTTTGCACTTCTGTGCTGCGTTGTAACACACACCACACATCACCGAATGCATAAAATCATGTGGGCTGGTCTGTTTATTTCACAAACATGCCCCCTATAAACAAAACTATACAACCAGACATGGACTGACTGTGAGTTTTATTTCTGCTAAGCAGATGAAATCCATGACTGAAGCTCGCTGTGTAGACCAAAACTTGACTTATACTGTTGTCATCATCCTAATTCCTGGTTTAGATGTTGCAATTTTGATGGATGTATTTTTTTTTTACATGCCCTGAGTATTTTTTCCTCTACATTTACATAGCACATGTTCTTCACACTGGTGAACAAACAAAACAATAATTATGCAATGACAAACATCATTCAAGTCAGGTTAAGGATCAGGGAACTGAAAAAAACTGAAAACAGCCACTAATTGTGAGACATTTTCATATTCCAATGTTTTCAGACAGCACTGTGAACTACTCTTCACTGCATTTATCACAAAAATATTGGAACCATCATGGGCTCAAGCAGTAAAGCCAGGCATATCAGTAGCAAAATGTAAAATTCAAAATTTCTCATTATTGCTCCAAAAACATTTGGTAGGAAAAGCAGCAAAATATTGAGAGGGGAACAGAAAAGACAAAAATGAAGATGGGTTTCAAAATGACCCCGATGCATTTCCTTAGATTAAACATGAAGACTATTGATGCATAGCACATGTCGGCTCAGATTGACATACTGTAACTCACGCTGGCTCTGTCTGTAAATCTGCAACATCCTGCTGCACACCAAAGGACCTGAGCTTGCCTAAGAGGTAGAGTTTGCTCTGCCACTTCCTCTACACAGCCTCTGTGATGCATTTCCACTCTGGTCTGTTGTCGAGGTGGACCCCAAGCTATCTGGAGTTCAACAGACTGGACTGAAAATGTAGCACAGAGGAATCTAATGAAGGTTCTTACTCAAAGAAACTTAAAATTAGTCTAGTACCAGGAGTAGGATAGATGTGTGTGTGGGATTCAGACAGCACCCTGGTAACAGATGCTCAAAAGCAAATCATGCAACCCTAAAATAGAGCTGTTCATTATGATAAAGACATACACACATGTAGATGAACATGCACAACAGGTAGAATAAGATTAGAAGAGAACAGAATCCTACAACAGAAGCGAAGATTGCAAAGACAGTTCAACAGAGACCATGACATCCAGAAGTTTCAGATGTATTTTTTGAGCTTTAACAAAATTGTCAAATGGCAAATAAAATCCACTGCATTGAGTGTAAAGCATAAGCTGTCACTGAGAAGACAAGTTTACATCATTTTTAACTTGGTATGTATTGATTCAGTTATTAAAAAGTCAAAACAAGAGGATACTGTTTATGTGACTTGACATTCAAAGTGTATTAAAATAAACCGAGTTACAGTTGAAATGGAGACGAAGTATGTGAAAGTGCTGTATATGTCTATGGCTTTATATAAAGATGCATGTATGCATGTAACTGAAGATGCTCCCTTTGGAATAAAAGACTGAAACTAAATCGAATTTCTTTCAGCTTCCCTTGACATGCACAGCACAGTTTTGGAGGAAAGAATGAATATTTGACCTCTCAGATCAACCGAGAATTGACCTGAATCTTTTTCCTCTGCATTCATTTTCAGTTTATGTTCAGACATTCTAGACTAGCAAGTGACTGCAGAATAAAACACTCAATGCACACTAACTGCAGAGGTTCTGAGTGTGTGCATGTGTGTCTGCCTGTCTCTATGCAATGTGTGTGTAATTACAAGAATTCTTACTGATTTCCATATTATATTTCCAATCATACTCCATTGAGAGGATGGTGGATCCCATTCACAGTCACAGAGGAGGGTTTGTGTTTGTGCCAGTTTTCTTCTGTGAAATGTGTTGTCGGTACAGATCCAGGTACAGCACTATGCTTTATGCTCCGCTTTCCAGAGACATTCTCTGCAGAGTACACTAGTTCATCATCATCTTGTCATATTTCTGGCTAAATGGTGCCACAAATGTTGTTCTAAGTCAAATGAAATTTACCATTACAACTTTTTTCTTTCAGCTTTGTAATTATAATAGATGTTCACCATCATTCATTAGGCTGCTAGGAAACAAAATGAGTGCCACTAAAAGGACAGGAGCTGAGGAAAGAAATTTCACCTTTAATTCTGCAGCTAAAAGATGGTACCACTTCTCAGCTGAAAATGTTGCATTAAGCTTGAATAAAATCCAGGAACCATGACCTCGCTGCACCACCAATTACTGCCGTCTCTCTTTTTCTTCTTCTCACATTCAAATACAGACCTAACAAGCTAACTGAAAGTATGACATTCTAAACTGCCTCCCTTCAGTAGTGTCTGCGCTTTTGACTGTGATGGATGAATAAGCAAAAACACAGGCAAACACATGATGGGTGCATATGAATCCATTCATGCCTCCCTGCCACATTAAAAGAAAATGCAGTGTAATTTTAGTTGCAGCGCTCAGCTACACGTATCAGCTCTTTCAATCAGTGACTGTACAGCTTGGAGCAGCCTGACAACGCCTCACACAGATGAAGCAAATGTTTGTTTTTGAGTGTTTGTGTGTGTACATTTATTGTGGCGCATAGTATGATTTGTTCTTTTTTTTTTGTATGTGTTGTGCATCCATCTCAGTGAAGCTCACTGCTTTTCAGACCTTCCAGGCCTGTTACTCCCCTACCACTTCACCAACCTGTCATCTACCTGTCCCTCCTCCTCCTCCTCATCTTCTCTCTCAGTGTTTCTCGCTCTCTCTCACTGCAAGCTGATGAATGGTCTCCCAGGTGAGGAGGTGACAGTAGATGTAACTGCTCAGTCTCTCTTTCGCTCACTGGGAAATCTGAAATGTGCTTCACTGTATTCTGCCAGAGATACTGTACAACCCTTCAGAGGAGAGCTCCTCGGGTTGCGGATGGTGGTCCTTTCATCCTATTATCTGACGGACACTGGTGTTCTAAATTTTAATTACATCTCAATGTCCAGTGAAGTTTGTGAAGGAGCAGGATACATCTCACTGTATTTCACATCATTTGTGGTCACTGGTGTGAAGAGGTTAAGGTTTACAGCCTGTATGTTGCTGACCAGTTTTCTGCAGCCCTGTTCCTCTGTTTACACTCAGGATCAAAAAGAGCTTCTTTATGCAATGAGAAGGTAGTGCTAACAATAACTCTAATCTCCTGCATTATTGCTCTGACTATGATACTAACATGATAAAATATCAGTGTTAAATTACACATTTTTTTTCTAGTACTGAAATGAGGAGCTAATTCATTTTCCCATCAACAGAATGTTTAGCAACAACAATTTTGAGCTTTTAATGAAATAATTAACTAATTGTTTAAAACATTTATAAAGGAAAAATACCAATCTTTCATTGTTTTCTGCTTTTCAAATATGAGGAGTTGCTGTTTTTCTCATTCATCATTGTAGATTTAATATTTTGGGTTTTGGACTGGTGGTCAGACAAAACAAGCAATCTTCAAAGTTATTGGAAGATATGTTTGAGGTAGGTTGTTGAGCTCCCCAATTTGATTTGAGGATATTAATGGTGTAACGTATTTGAGATGCTATTAAGCTGTGTAACAAGTGGATGTAATACACAGAAATACACTGAATTTTTCTACCTACCACAATACAGTGCACAGGCAAGGTTGTTCTTAATTAGCAGCTGGCTGAGCTCCACTTCATCAAGTTATACGAGGCTAGTGTTGCTTTAATAAAGAGAAGCAAGAAGGACTACAACACTGATCATACAAAAAGAGAAGATCAGACTTTATCCCTAGGCCTTATTGGTTTCCTATATTAAGTCAATCTATATTGCACTCTAGGCACATGTGTAATCACACACCAACATGACCTCACATATACTTAAAATGAGCCACTCCGTTCAGCGTCTGTTAGAACCTATGATTATTCAGTACTCCATCACAACAGCACTTGTTTAATTTTATTTTTTTGCAGTTACTCTTATATCAGGAATTACAGTGCAAGGCTGTGGCATAATTATGATTTATGTCAACAATGAGGCTGTGTTTTTCAAAATGTGATTGCCTGTTCACTGAAGTACTAGTACCTAAATGCTCTCTTCGCAGAATAAATAAATATCAGCCTTCTCACTGTTCATCTCTCTCTCTCTCTCTGCTTCACTCTTTGTTTTCAATTGCTACGTCAGTCTCTCATTTATAGCAGCAGGTCTCACCTGGTGAATACTAAACACATATCACAGCCCTCATCTCTCACATCCAATTTCTCCCAATGAGCAGTGAAAGATTTATTTCAGTGTGATTTACTACATCATCAAAGGCATTTCTGCCCCCTTTCTGAATCTGTTTTTTGGCTCCTTCTCTTTGAGAGGTTGGTAATTCATATCTGAATGAGAAGACAGTCATGCACTATTACAGTACATACTGTATTTCAAAATTGAACCAAATGTTCATTGCCTCTCTTGATGACCAACCACAGAGTGAGCATAAAAAGAGTCAGGCAATAGACTGCATTTATCCCGAGTCAGAGTGTCAGTGTTTGTTGTTTTATAGAATGTGTTGATTTCAATCAATGGTGCATACACATTTATTATACACATTTATTACAGTACATGATGAGAGCCCATTACTTTTCAGCATTGCTGCCTTGAAGATACTCATTAATTAACCAACTCACTGAAAAGAGTCCAACCTGACTGTTGGCATCGACTCAGACTCAACTCTTCAATACGTTGCCCAGTTGAGTATTTGATTAAGCCTGCCGGCAGAAGCCAGTTAGTGAAGTCTATACGTATCATGCCAAGCAAGATCAGTCAGTCACAAAAAATTAAATGACAACTCTTCAATCAGTAATTTGACTCATGTCTCCTTATTTAAATATTTATTTATGTCCAGTTGGTAACACTGATGATCAGCTTTCACAGTCATCCTGGGGAAACTGTTTAGATGACATCATGTGTCTCAAGATGGTCAATTTATCATCATAAAACCATCACTCATCATTTTTATTGCCTAACTTTTAATGTGGGGACCTTTACACTGGAATTCTGTCCCTTGATTTGCCACTGCAAAAATGAAAAGCGATATACAGTCCATTTCCCTGAAGCTGGTGAGATTTCTCTAGAGCACGGTGTGGCAGTGGAGCCCAGGATTGATTATTCAAGGAGGCTGTAGGTGTGTGTTGTCTCTGAATTGTCAGTCAGCTTTGTTTTAGTGGCTGTGGTATTTATCACCACCCTTAAGTGCTCTCACAGAGTGCCTTAAGGGCTATAACTCAAACTAATGGAACACAGAGACTTGACCAAGATGGGCAGGACACCACATCTCAGCTTCTGGCACATAAGTTCATTGTCTCTGTCGTACTTACACATTCATGTAGAGACAGGCATACAAAATTTTGACTGTATAGTAATGTATTTTTTCTGCAAGTACTAAAATTATGTAAAAACTATGTGCTTAATTTTAAGTTAATAGGTATTGCATGGCACAAACACTCACTCTGGGACTGCCTGGTTCATGGAGTAAAGCATAACAAACTGAAACTTGCCACCGCTTTTTGCTCTTTATAGTACATACAAGGTACAAGGCTGTGCTTACCAGAGTGTGTATTGACTGTAATGTCTGAATAGTACCTAGGGGTGGATCTAGAAAATTTTGGACAGAGTGGCCAGGATGAGGCACAGACTCAGAAAGGGGTGGCACATTTGAAATACAAATGTAAATTAAACCCATAGTTCTATGAAATAATAAACCATCCGTTCATTCATTATCTATGTGGCATTGTGACATTGGGTGAGAGGCAGGGTACACCCTGGACAGGTCGCCAGTATGTCACATGGCTGACATGTAGACAAACAACCACACATATCCACACTCAGTGCTATGGGCAATTTAGAGTTGCCAGTCAACCAAAGCTGCATGTCTTTGGACTGTGGGAGGAACCCACGCAGGCACAGGGAGAACATGCACACAGAAACCTGGGGCTCAAACCCAGAACCTTCTTGGTGTGAGGCGACAGCATCAACCACTGTGCCACCTAAACCATACATTAAGAATTACATTTTTCTATTTTGTGTAAAAATGACACAGTGCTTTCTTCAGCTAACTTCTCATGGGCCTTATTTATTTGAGGCCAAGGACATAATAATTATAATATTGAAGCTTTTCCTGTTAACACTCTTGCTGTTTGCCTCATTTCCATGTACTTGCTACATCTGGCCAATCAACACAACTTCTTTCAGAGGCCAAACTAGAGGCTAACACTCAGTCTTTTTGAGTCTAAAATTGTGTGTGCACATATTGTCTGAGAAATCAGTGTTTCTGCAAAATATGCTCCACCACCAGTACCTGTCAAATGACTTTTTGGCACCCGATAGCAGCATGTGTGCACTGTGGAGGTTGCATAACTATGTTTGTAAGGAAGCTGCTCTTTTGTGTCCCTTTGACAGAAAGTTATAATAATGGTTCTGAATGGGGTTATTTATTGAGGCAAAAAACTAACAAAAAGCAAGCAAGCAAACAAACAAAAAACAGTGATTGGTAAAATTTCCAATAACTGACAGGGATCAAGAAAATTGCATTGATTGGCTGGAGTTTGGGATTGATTGACTGGCCATGACTGGTGACAGTTGCAGTTCTTAGAAAGAAGAAAAATCAACAGGTCAGAAAATTGCAATCAGTGCATCTCTACCAAATATTAAGAGACTTGTTTAGTTTGCGTTGTCTTTTGTGATTTTAAAATAAATTCCTAGATGGACTGTGCACTGCTGGGAATATAATTGCAATGGCCAACACCAGGCACTGGGAGAGATGGTTTTAAAATCAAAGGCATTGGATGGACACATCTTACTCAGAAAGTGGCTTTCCCTGGTCAAGCTTCCGGTACAGACAGAGATCCTTGTTTCACAGGTGGAGAAATATATGTACAAATTTCAGGCCAACTCTTAGCCCCCAAAATACCTGAGCATGTCTGGAGAACTGAATGACTGGTCAAGGCAAGAAATCCACAAATGCCCACACTAAAAGTTAAAGAGTCTCAAGGCAGGAGGAAAGGAACTATGATAAATCATTTTGCATGCATTCAGTAGTTACAAAAGCCCCCATAGGGGATAGGAAAAGGATTCACAGTTCAGCCTTGTGCTCTGTTACAGGCCCTCAGGGGCTTTAATATAACTTTTCTTCCTGCCCTTTTACTGGACATTTTCTCCTCTGACCTTTTCCCTTATAAAAAAAAAGAGTGATTTGGCTGTTCCGTCACTGATCCCCACTCTCTTTCCTGTTCAGATGAGCAATCTCATAGATTGTAGACACCCGTGTCTAATTGTCCTTGTATCTTTCTTCTTTCCCCATCAAGTCAAAATACATGCACAATGCACACAACCACATGCAGTAGGCGCACACACAGAAACACATCATCGGCTGCCAATTGGTGTGAAGGTCACCACAGCCACTAGTGGTAGATGAACGAAATCACTTTGTCCCTTTACTCTTCCAATCAAAGCCCTCTTCCACTGCTGTGGGAACCCTTTAATTACAGTCCCCGCTTCAACAGTGTGAGCTTGTTAATGATGTTCCACATTCTATACTCACTGGCGTGCCCTCTAATTACGTCCCCACCCTTCAGTAACACAGTTGTTAGTAGAGCAAGTGCCAGAGGTTTCCCCACAATTCATTGCACTCCCCCATGGGAGCTTTGTAATAGGCAGCCCCCCATTTGACTATGGCCTTGGCAGAGGATGAAGGACAAGGGTCGGGAAAATGCTCAGACTTCTGTCCTGTCCCTCACTGACTCAAAATTTACCCTGCCTTGCCTCTGCTCCTTATATCCTCATCAAGCTGACCTCCATTACAACAACCGAGTGGCTGCTCTAACTCTCTACTGGCTGAATGGGATTGAAACTGGACATTGCACTTCTGAGCAGCATTTACCAGGGAGACGTGGAGATAAATGTGCCCCTTCTGACCCACTCCTCCCCTAACACCTCAGTAATACAGCTCTGTCACTTCCTTACTTAGGTTTCTAAGTCCAGGTCTCTACCTTTATCCTCCTACCAGCTGAGCTTTCTTGCTACCTCTGTCCCACAATTGCTTGCATTCCCCCTCTTCATCCTTTTCTCTGAGTATCATGTGCTGACACGTAATGCAGTCTCTTGGGCTGTCTGGCAGAATGGTGCTTGACCCCAGTTCAGCTTCTGCTGCTATCCCACACCCTATTCATTTATCTCCAACTAAGTAGTGCAAATCCGTTTCTTGTTCAATTTTCCAGCACAAATTTCAAAATCAAACAAGATCATAGCACCTTTAGTCAGTGAGAGGTTGAAGAGAAACAGTTATATAGCTCTCACATGCACAAACTGAAAGGAAGGACTTTACATTGTGGTTCAGTACTGCACTTCAGCATTAAAACTGCTAATCTGTTCTGCAGTGTTGTAAAGTGAGCTACATGACTGACCAGAACCACTGACATACTGACTCTAATTATTGCAGTGAATGAAGTCTGTGATTCAGCCCCAAGTGTTGTAACCTCAGCTACACAGAGGCAGCACACAAGATGGAGGAGGTAGAGTGGCAGCAGAAGAATAAACAGAGCAGGCAGGTATTTTTGGATACTTTGAAAGTGCAGAGTGGAATGTACTAGGGCTGTGATGAGATCTCCTGCCACGAGATCTTTTGATATTAAAATATGATGATATTTCTTGTTGAGGCAAAAGCTATCTTGTGTTATCAGTACATAACAGAACCAGGCCAATATGGTGGAGTGTGACAGTAAAGTGACAATACATTCGAATTAGTCCTCCAAATATGCAACTGCTGGGAGTGCTGTAGGCATGATTCATCACGTTGCGATGAATCCACGAGTGGCTACATTCACATTTCCAGCTCGGGTGTTTCCATTGTGTTTTAGTGAGCCGTGCTGCTAATGTAAAGTAAAGTAAACAAAAGAGTCTTCCACCCATGGGCGTCCACGTCCCGATTGTCTCTCTTATGCGATTGGTCAATGCAGTGTCTTTGCCAGATGATTCCACCATCTGTTGCTGTGCAGTGAGAATACCACATGGGCCATGTAAAAGTAGCCCGGAAAAGTAACAATCCACTTGTTCGGGCTACTTTTCCATGGCCCACCCTGTATTATAGAAGGTCACACACACCTACAAACTTTTCCATGGCCCACCCTGTATTATGGAAGGTCACACACACCTTCAATTAGAAGTTAGAAGCTCATGCATAGTTCATGCACAATTATGTACTCCAAAACCACAGCAGAATATTGAAACATGTCAGCTACTAAATAACATCTTTGTGTTTTTTCAGTATTCAGATTAAGAGTGTCAGTAATGACTTCCTGTGAAATAGTGAAATATATGTATTTTATATAAATACTACTTATTAGCTTTTAAAGAAATGAATTGTTGCATTTTTCATAAACAATGCGCATTTGTGGAAGACTGCCTGTTGAGTATGTTTGATGTTATGTATGCTCCAAATATTTTGTTTCAATACATTCAAGTTTTTAGCTGAGAAATTGATAAAGAGTGAACCTGCCTTTGCACTAAGAATAAATTACTGCAAATGAGTTAACATTGAAAGATACCATTTTTTCATACAAATTTATTGGAAATTAAATTTTTAAAGTGATCTAGTCACATAAACATCAAGTGTGCCACTACATACAGTACCCATTGACCTGTGTGTACTGTCATACTTTTCCAAGCAGGACCTATTTGAGTGTACCCTAACGTCACATCTGCAATGTGTCATTTCATCAGAAAAGAGCTGACAAGCTGGATACTGGCCAGCTAATGTAACTCTGTCTGAGTGGCCATAATGAGGAAGGGACATGCGGTCAAGCACTAATACTCAGCTGTCATGGTAGAGGGGTAGAGGGCTCTGAGCAAGAGACATTTTTATCTATAATGACAAGGGCTGGCAGATGTTCAGTAGCAATCTGAATGGCCATAATGAGCAAAGGGAGAAAGTGAAGCACTCACTGATGGTGAACTGCAATGAAAGACAAAAGACAAGGCTAAGAAAATATTTTTTTTTTCAGTTATTGATTGGGGCACTTTAGGGCACCTCAGCTGTCTGAATGGGTTAAATGTGCATGGTCAGGCATTAATACTATATTATTACCATAGACTTTAAGAGCTTGATCAATTTGAGAGATCATGACATTACACTTGGCTGTTCTTTGGTACAGTAATGCATCAAATGGAAGATTTTAGACAAATTAGACAAAACACACAGTTCTGTTTTTGACACAAGGTTCGTAGTTGTAAATATGCAGACTGTATAGAATGTACTCTTGTATTGTTGAATGTAGTTTTCATAAACAGTCATGTGGATAATGAAACTGTGTGTAACTGTTGATGTACTGACAATGGAAACAACACTGAATACTAAACACACACAACACTAGAATTGCTTCACAGTTGTATGCCTCCACCAACCAGTCAAATTCACTGGAATGGGGAAGATGTGAGGTCGCTGTGACCTTTGACCTTTGAACACCAAAATCTAATCAGTTTGTTATTGAGTCCAAGTATGTGCCATCAGCCAAGGTGGACTCACAAGCCCAAATGTAAAAAGAAAAGACTGAAAATGATCATCGTGGCTTTACTCTGACTTTATGAAGATCCAACACACAAACTGTTTTGGTAGTCTTTGTTTTTTTTGTTTTTTTTGCCATTTGCTATTGTTTTTTGAGATGCTTTTCCCTTCTGGATCTTTTCTGGTTTAGTCAAACTGTTGGTTCAGAGTTGCTTTACACAGTTCTCTTAATTGAGTTCATTGAGCAGGCTGAATATGTCCACAAGTAAGCCAGTTTTGGCGCTCAAGTGACCGAGATGTAACCGAGAGAATGCGGTCATTTTTCAAAATAAAAGATCGTTCAGACTCAGATAATAAATAAGACGGAAATAATTAATGATTTCTTGTGCGGCCCGGTACCAATTGATCCACGGACCGGTACCGGGCCGCGGCCCGGGGGTTGGGGACCACTGCTTTACAGCACCTGGGTTCTAAATAAGATTTGTGTTCTTTTGGATCCCGGTTCCAAACAAACATATTTGTACTCTAGCCTTGTTTGGAGACCCATCAGAAGTAACCTATGCATGCATTTTGCTTGCATATGGTGCCTGACTTTTACTGAAGCATTAGGGACTAATGCTAATTTATTCCTATGGAGAATATCCAGTGATGGCAGAGGACATCAAAAATACACTCAAACATTCATTATTTGCTTTTTTGTAGCCAATTGTTTTGATAAAAATCTGTGTGGATGCCTTCATTTATAAAACCTATAGCAAACTGTCAGCATATGCTAGCAAAGATTGTTTTTGCCAACACCATTTGCGTCTTGGAATTGGATTTTATATGCATAAACTTGAGTCTTTTGGGGGGACCCAGTGAGATTTCAGCCCAGTGATAATATGCCTCTGCTTTGGTCACAGGCTGTGTTTAAGCGTACAGTACATTTGTTCAGTGGTGGCAGCTAATAGCGGTTGTTTATGTCTGTTCTCTTCACTCCAAAATGCAATGATGATATTATACTGTATCACCAACTAGTAAATCATCTAAGCACAAAATGTGTTATGGAGATCAGGACATATAGTTTAAAGCAGCAATATAAAACTCTGAGCATTTGCAATGGCAGTGATTAGCATAGGCAACCATCCAAGCCATGTACTACTCTTTGACAAGTCTGGGAATCTGATACCATTACAACAGGAAAACAACAAGCTTTAAACCAGCGCTGGAGCTTGTTATTTCACAGGAACACTTTAAGCCTCTGCGCCCACAGAAACAGAACGGCTTTTTAGGGTATAAACCTCTTTACTCTCTGAGTGGGACTTGAATTGCTGTGTGTTGATTAAAACTGGCTATTGCAGCTGTGTCCTTGTGTCAGTGTCGCTGTGGACTGCCGATACCATTTGGTGGAGAACTGTGGCTCTCTGGCTCCTAAAACATCTCTATTAGATACAGTTTGTGTGTGCACAGTTTTATTATTCTGATTTAATACAACAGTGCCCTCAATATCCCATTCCGTTTCCTGTCTTTTCACTTTTTATTTATACAACTCTGCCCTGCCTGCCTGTCTTCCTCTGTTTCTTCTCTTCCACTCTCTGTACCGCACACAAGTAGGATCTGCGGCACAATAGATATTAAATAAGATTTATTTTCAAGCAATAGAATAGCGTCTGACCCACGAAAATGTTGCCAAACTAACCACCTCGAGCAATTTACCCCCCCCACACACACACACACACACACACACACACACACACACACACACACACACACACACACACACATCTCCATTTGCCATCACTCCATCTCTGCTCTGACACCCCCGTAGTGACAAAACACCCCTCCATTACAATTGATAGGCTCTCAGTTTGCTCCCTGGAATTGGTTACATTCAGTTTTCAGAATGACACCAGAGAGATATGGAACTGTGGTCAGTAAGTGAGCTGCTTAAAGGCAAAGCATTCGAATAACTACAGGAAGGCCTGGAGGCTTATAGAGTCAAAAGCTCAGCATTGCAATTTGACCATTCTTTATCTTCAATCTGTTATTGGAATGTGGTTGTGAAAAGGATGTTTAACAGAATTATATGGCTAAAATGGGGGATGCAGATGCTGACAGTTGGATGTGAACTACTGGCATTGAGAAGAAATGATAAAGGTTTATATCTTGAGCTATTTACTCTAATAGTTTAATTTAACAGTAGGCGTGGGCTCCAGTAACCTGTTCCATTTGGATCTGGTTACAAGTTGGTAAAATACAGGCTTCACCACTTCAAAGTCAAAGAAACAATAGCAAAATGTGATATTTGCAGGAAGGTACTCATAGAAAAGGTGGAACGATAAGTACTTTGTTTAAATATTCATCTACTGTAGCAGGGACAATGTGCATTTATAAATAGTACTGTAAATGTGCCAGAATCAGTCACTATTTTTCATCAGTAGTCCCTGAACAGATGTTATGGTACATAAGAATATAAGAAGAAGATTGCAAAATATTTTCTAATGGCTGTTCTGGAGCAGTATTGATAGACAACATAGACTAACCAAAACCACTTTTTTTTTTAAGTGGAATAATACAATCCCCTCTGCCATAACTCCAGTAAGCTGGTATGCAGTTGTGTGTATGTTGACAAACTGTAAGAGGAGAAGGAGCACACCAGGTATAATCTTGTACATCAGGCAAGCATTTACATGTTTAATGAAATGTGCCCAGCTCTGAAGATTTCAATGAACAGAAATAACCAAAGTACTGAGCACTGACAAAATAAGACTGTCTTTGTACTTGATGGACTACTGGTGTTGGAAAACCAGTGGAACTGTAGAGAAGACAACCTTGTGAAGATGCCAGAGGTACACTGAAGTGGTGGCAAAGCTATTTACTGAGATGTCTGGCTAGGATATAATCTATTGGAGCACTTTTGCCAGCATGAATGTAACATAACTACATGCTGTATTCACCACTTCACTGTGCTCTGAATCAGTGTTAAGATCTTAAGATCAGCAGTGACTTGTCAAAATAACTGTATTTATTTGTCTGACTACATTCTGAATATCATTCTGGTTGGATCTTGGTGAAATAGCTTTTCCTGAGTCAGATACTAAAAGATAAATTCATGAAAATGGATAAAACGAACATGATTGTGATAACATTTGTATGCAACAGCCTCAGCCATGACCAAACCTGATTCACAAGCCTCTTAACTTGATTAGCAGCTGATTCCATGCACACATACCTTGTGATAGTATCAAGTGTCATGTTTTTATTATTTACTCATGTGTATGGAGGGTCACTCTACTTGCTACTATTCTAGTTCCTGAGAAGAGCCTACAGTTGGAGTTCTTGTCCCTCTGCTGCACATTTCAGTCCACAGAACATCCACACTGGTCTTGTTTGTATTTGCTTTTCTGGTTGATGTTCATGTGATTGCTAAAGCAGAGATTTTTTTTTTACTGTACCTATCAACTGCATTTACTACAGTACTTATGTAGGTATGATGGCAAATTGATTAGGACACAGAAGAGAAGCAAATGGAAAGATAGTCAGAGAGGAATGCAGGCATATGCAAGCATTTATGTTTAGATTTATGACTGTAACACATTAAATGAAATCAGTAAATGCATAAAAACTGATAAAATGCATCAACCTTAGGGAACCTATTGAACAAACTCCCCACTTTCCTCACATCCACCTCAGGTCCATCACCTGAAACGATTTGGGCCTTCTAATGCACACCAGGAAGAAAGTAACAACTGCAGTCTTCTTGTCCGACAGCAAATCGCTGAAGATTAGGGGCATTAGGGTAGAGGAATTTTCCTTAGAGTTTAACAAGCTTCACTCCTGGTTTATAGCATGATTGCTTCTGTGCTCAAGACGTTTTTTTAATCAATCCATTAGAGAACAGGCTCCAGCATGGCAGCTGTCCAGACATGGACATTAACATCCCATCTCAGGGTCAGAGACACTGGAAAGGTCAGCAAGGTGGGAGGAGGCTGAAGAAACATTTACTCCTCTGTTACCAATAATTCCATGCAGCAGCACTGCAATATAGCCAGTATATTTAATATTTACTACTGTGTAAGAGAGGAGGGGACCACTATTTACTGCTTTGAGTGGAAAAGGGATGGAGAAACAGAGCTGTTTGAATGTTACAGTAGTGTCCTGCATGGGATGAAAATAACATTTACGAATAGAGTGGTGAATGGGGTTGTAATGATTATTCAGCACATTACACAGAGACATACTGCTAAATATGCATACTGTAAGAGAACATAAAATTATGGAGATGTTCACTGAAATATTCAGTGTTTCCTGTTTACAGTATTGTTAACTCTTTTAGCCCTGGCTCAGTACAGTAGAGCTGCTAGTACTCAAACACAGATATGACTATTTAAATAGCTGTTCATTCATCCATCATTGTTACTGTAACAATGTATTCATAGTAAATTAGAAGACAAGTGGGCGGCAGCCATGAAAGCTTCCCTCCTCTCCTATTGGAGCCCAACAGTAAGAACTACACCATTCATTAAAGCTTAGTCATATTTACTGGCATAGTACTGCCATCAGCAAAAGGTGCATTCTAAAAAGCTAATGAGTTATCAATAAATCAAACACTTATAGATTGCTCATTAAAAGTAGCAGATGAAGGATATTTTGAAAGTGCCACCTCTGAACCTTTTGGTGTTGACTCTAGAGACCACTTTGTAAACACTCAGCAGAGTATGCAAGCTCCACTCCACTCCTTGTTATGGTACACCAGGCAGCAATTTTATCACTACTGCCCCCGGTGGTCAGGCAGTCGGATAGCCGCTTCAACTACACCAGTAGCACTGAGAACGCGACTTCTACTCAGCACTGCCACAAAACAGAGAAAATTAAACCAGCCCAGGGGTACTAAAAATACTGAGTGTGACTAGTTTGGTTTACAAGATCTAGCTGTTGCAATGATACATTATTTTATTTTATAAAAGGGGAACTTATGTTAAAAAGAAAATCATACAAAACACTGAGATATTATTTATTTTTTTCATATTTTTTCTTCATTTTTAATATTGTGATAAATATCCTATCATGGGCTGTTTATTATGGAAATATTGTACCATGAGTTTTTGCTATTGTTACATTCTCTATTAGTCAGTAATGCTGAATATGAGGTCCAACTGCATATTAATACAAAGTGTTACACACACAGATGTTGCTTCCTCTTTTTATTTTGTATGAAATAATCTCTCTCATTTTGTCTCAGGGCTAATTGCATGAGCTAATCATCTATATCTCTGTGTCTGGTGCTATACCTAATTGGTCTTGAATGCTTTTAAAATCAAAAGTGAACATACCATAAAAAGATATTGTAGTAGTCTCCCTGCTGTGTGGCAAATATATTTGTATTCAATATACTATCTGAATAAAGACAGTCATAGCACAAGAGAGAAGAGACTAATAAGCAATTAGTGCAGCCCAGTGACACTAATTACAGTGACTAAAATATATCCATTAGCTATTAGCAGAGCATCAGCTTCCTACACAACAAAAGTCTGGTTTATTCTAGAGGTCTGAACAACAAATACATGAGTCTTATCAGTGTTTGTATCTGTATCATATATTACTTTTGTTTAAACTTTTGTGTTCCATTTTTTTAAATAATGGAAAAACTGTTAACACTTAAGAACAATACATTTACATACTATTATAAACCTAATGTATGCATTCATGAAAAGCAGCATGAATAAATTACTGAAAATAAGGTACTAGGGATTTAACAATGGGTTTAACAATAACAGTTCAAAGTTAACATCTGATTCGCAAGTACAATATTATAAAATATCATTAATATAGTACCAAATGTTAATTAGATGAATACATGTTTAATCAACTAAAATCATATTTTACTGAAATTGTTAATGATTTGTTGGATTTGTTTCTTCAGCCTCTTGTCTGAAATAGAAACTGTTTACCTGCACAAATGATTATTCCAAATTATAGTCATGACATGAGAATTGAAAGACGTGATGGAACCAGCATCTAAATCACCCAATAAGGCCTAAATTTATCACTGCATTTATTGGATTGGAGGGGTCATCCACTAAATTACAGTAGTAATGCTGGCAGCTGGCTACTTCATGTCTCATTAATGTTCTGTTTATCTATAAAGCAACTAGGCCAAATTCTTTAATGCAGATTCCACATTTAAATATCATCATTTTGTGGTGTTCATTGTATTGTGGTGTTGATCCCACAAGATATTTATTGGTGTAATTGTTATGAATTGTTTGCTCTGTACAGCAACATCTCTTACACATAAAGGTTGGTTTGTTATAAATTGTAGTGTGCAGCTTGTGAAAACAGTTGTATAATGTCTTCTCTAGCTCTGGAAAGAGCTGTCAAAGCAAGAAAACGGCCCCAGTGTTGTCATCAGGGTTATTTCAGTTTAAGCTTGGAGTCTAAAAATCTGTAAAAGCAGCAGAAAGATGTGGGCACTTTTAAGTCAGGGAAAAGATAAATGAAATGGTGTTATTGGTTTCAGTATGGCTACACCCATGTAATAGAGTAATGCTGCATTTGTGAGCAAATGGAAAAAATAGAAAAAACACACCTTCTTTCAATTTGATAGTGTTTACAAATTATTCCAAGGTGGTTAGCCCCACTGCTAACCCCATGAGCAAATAAACACAGCAAATTAGCTACTTTTGTTGTGCTATGTATTTATAGCAGTTTGTTACTAAGTGAAACCAGAGACAGAGTACGCTATATCTTCTATAAAATCTGCTTAATCAATTTGTATTAGTCTTAATATTGGATTTTTGTTTTATCTTTTCAAGTAGGCATTTTTATCAGTGTCAAAAAGTCCTGATATTTCTGGACGTTGGCAAAACACACAATGGTTCAAGTTATATACCTATATATACATTATTAAACCCAAGGCAGATGTTTGAGCATGCAGAGAAAATTGGTCTTTGTAAAAGTAATGTAACAGGTCCTGTGGCTGTTTTGCATCCAGGCTTATTGAGGCTACAGTTATGTGGGTCTTTGTAAACATGTTTTAATGATGGTGTTATGCACAATCAATCATAGGCTTCTCTTGGCCCAGCCACAACTAAATCAGTTGTGTCACTGATCTTGCAAAGGACCAAATCACTTAAATGCTTGCAAATGAAAGACAAACGTGAGAGAAAAAAAAACCACATCTGGTTGTCACTAAGAGCAGGCTCAGTCAGCTATGAGAGATCAAGAGTAGTGGCTGGTGAGGACCGGTGGTCTCTCCTCTCCTCTCCTCTTGGAGCAAAAAGACAGAGGACAAGAGGGAGCCGCACTGAGGGACGGGGCTGTGATGGTCTGTAGATCTATAATGATGCAGTTTTCCTATCTAAGGCAGACAGATGACCTCGGCCTCAAGCCATTTCATCAAAGTTCACACTGCAAACGCTTTAGCACGCTGAGTTAGTGAGACACCAATATGTTGTGAAAAATGAAGCTGCTTCAAAACCCCACTGTCATTAAATAGCAGTTTAATCAGCAGTTCAGTCCCTAAATTTTCCACTGGCTCTGTTTACATTTAATGCTGAATGTACAAAGTAATGCTGTAGATTTGAATTCAGATGAAAAACACCATCTGTAAGACCTACAGCTGCTAAAAAGTCAAATGCAGTATGTGGTTGGTCACTGTGTGAAAATGATGCCTTGCTGTGGTGTCTCTTGTGTCAAATGTCTGTTTCCTCAGAGGAGTGAAACTGGAATCACTTAGCAGCAGTGGCGAACAGAGCAGAATGAGACCCTACATCACATATTTATCCATATTGTTTTATGTCTTCTGCGGGCAGTGGGGCCAGACAGCTTTGCCTTCTTGAGAATAATCTATCCACTTCTGCATCAGTGATGGAAGTGAGCCCACAGCCAGGAAGCAGCCAGGAATATGATTCCCATTTCATAGTGTACTTTTGTCACGATCAAATGGGATTGGATAGATGGCTGAATTGGAAAATGTACTTTCCTATTCCTCCCTAAATCAGGTTAGGAGCTCCCTTCTGACCTTCCATCAAAAGAATCAAATTCCTCCACCGTGTCTCGGAAATGTTTTCAAATTGACTTTGTGAATGCACACTGTCCATTCTTGTAGACTTATGGGGCCTGATGTCTTTGAATTGATTTTTAAAAGGAAATAAATTATGGGTCAAATTCAGTTTTATAGGCACAGCATGTGTTACAGTATGTACCACAAACATGCTGAAAATGAAAACGTGTTCATAAATCCCTTTTGGATATGTCTACACTCCCACTTGAATTATCTGTCTCTTCAATGTGTTTTCTATGAAGGATGTGTGGTACAGGTTCTTGAGTTTTAGTTTGCAGGACAAGAACAACTAAACAAAACCTTTCTTTGATACAGTCCTTTTTACACGGAATTAAAGCACCTCTTTCATAGGAATTTATGCACTATACATTTTTATAAGGAGTCACAAAGAATATCTTTGCTGAGAAAATTGAAGCAGTTGGTCAAATATTGATTCAGTGTGAATGACTTCTATTAGATGTGTAAACCAGATAATACAAAGGCATCTCAAGGTTCTTCTACACTGAACTGGGCTTGTAAAAATTTACACTTTGTTTGTCCATTGAAAATAGTGTAGTGTGTGATACAGTAGCTTTCAAAGTGGACAAGTTTTCACTGGGGAAAATTAAAGTGTCAAAACTTCTCAGATTAACCCTGCAGCAAAATCCCCTTCTTTGCTATCCTTCTATATTCTCAGCATGTACAGTACCACAAAGGACTAAAACATGCTGCTTTCTACAGAATAAATGTGATACAGCCACACAGAAGGAGTGTTTTTATCCACATTTTGGCAAAAGAATGCACACAAAAGGTACATTATGGGCAAAGCAGCTATTAAATGCCCAGGTGATAAAATCCCATCAACTTTCCAGTGTATGTGAGCAATGTGAACATGTGGCTGTCCCCTATTACTGCAGGAGAGTAACAGTGGAGTGAATGATTTGTGAACAGGGAGAGGGCAAAAGACAAAGGTGGAGTAAAAAGTAGAACTGATGAGAAAGGGAGCGGAGACATTAAACAGACAGATGTGAGGATATAATGAGAAGTATTCATTTGTGTACTGCATAACAGTTGGTTACTTTATTAATACCTTACCTCTGGGTGTTTGCTATGTTGATGCTGGTGAAATTTCAGTTAATCACTGTGTTCAATAGTGGTGAAAGAAGGTGGAAAATACTCCAAAGTGACTTGTACAGACTCATTTTTGATCCAGTGCAACCGTTTTTATCATGACAGGCAGTGAACTTTTTAGATGACAGTCTTTCAAACACAGTGCACAGGTGGATGGAGCGCTGATTGTCTCAGCCTCTTCCACTCACATGAATCATAACACGTTTTAATTGGTGTGTTGATTAATCTTTCTGGCCTGTTGGCTGAATCATACGCATGTGCAAGAGAGAGGGAACATACAGAAGATGTCAATTTTATCAGTTTAGTGATGGGAGGAAGATAAATATCAGCAACAAGCAGTTGAAAAGAAGTACTCAAGGAGGAGGGAGGAGTAAAGCAGAAGTTGGAAGAAGGAGGAGAAAAGAGAGGGCAGCAAGAGTTTTAGCAGGACGTTAAAGAGCTGAAAGTAGTGGCACAGAGATAAGAGAGAAAAGAACGGGGAGGGTTTTGGAGCAGGTCAATTCAAGGTGGACGGAGGAGTGCTTGAAGAGTGTATCAGCAGCAGCCTGTTACTTTTGATGAATGGAGGTCAGTTAGAGAGGAAAAAGGTGCGTTGATAACACCAGATAAATCGTGAGGAGAAACAAATAGACCCGAGCTCTTTCCTTCTAATGACCACCCTGAGTATGCAGCCCACCGGCTGCCCAACAAAGGCTTCTGACACGGGACGAATGATAACACAGGCTTCGTGAATCTCCATTCATAGACTTTCCTATTCTTTATCCCATCTCATTCACCCCAGTGCATCACCCACCGATGGCAACCTCTGATAGGATTGTGCTTAGGAGCGAGCTCCAGATTAGAGACACTAAAACTTGAAATGTATTGCAATTTGCAGTCTTTGAGAGATTGCGATAGCATCAGCATTCTTAATTCGGCTCTTAATGACAACACCTGAAAAGGTGTAACCTCCTTGTAGATGTAGCTTTAGGAGCCTGTGCATTGCATTGGGTTTCCATCTGTCACTGCCACGGCCAGAAGGTTAATTGGTAAAACTTTGTTGTAGCTGTTGTTTATACACAAAAACCTCTAACAAAGACAGGAGATAGTCACTAGTATATTTACAAAACCCACTCTTTTTCAAGTTTACTTACTATTAGACAAGATAACCCATTCAAGGTGAATGAACATGGTGTCCAGATAAAGCCGAAGGTGCTCAGATTGACATGCCAGTCCCAACCAGTGCGTTCAAATGAAATCTGCTGGAGAGCAGCTGTTGCTGGCAGCTGATGCTCTTGTTGTTTTTTCGTTCCTTACTTCACACCTCTCCTACCATTGCCGCACGGTGAGGTGAGAGGTGTGTCAGGTGGAGTATTGACAAGCTTGCAAACTAAAAACGTGATTTCAGCAGATTGACAGTGAGGAAATGATACTGTCAGGGTTACACCAGCTCACTGACACACAATTCTATACCCCCTCTAGGGATGGTGGATTTGCATCGTGATGTGAGCCGCCTTCTCAAATGAAATGTTAGCACTCAAAGTTTCAGTAATGTCAGTTTACAAGACGAGTTCTCATTATGTGGTAGCCAGTACAAGTATGCACTTCAGATGCTTTGAATGCGTAACTAGGCCAATCCACTTTTGTTCCCTGCTCTGTACGTTGCAGAGGTTTTTGATGTACTCACTGTTAGTTTAGCTCAGCTCTGAGCCAGGGATCTATGAATAGAAATAGTTTGGTAAATACATAGTTGATTTCATGCTCATGGATTTTTCTCCAAGCCCACTGTGCTTGCACTCAATGTGAAATATTTTTGTTTAACACCAGCACAGTTTTCTGCTTTAGGGCCATATGATTTGATTTGAAGGTCCTTAGGATTCTTCGTCCTTATCTTTGTTTTTTGAAAGATGTTTTCATGGTGTTTCTTCATCTTCTTTATGAATTTATTTCTCTAATATGCAGAAGTAATATAGACCATACTTTTAAAATATGTTTAATATTAATATTTAATAATATGCTTTTCTAATACAGCGATTGGTTTTGTCATCCTAATACCTGACATATATAAGAATTGTTGGGGGAGATGTTTGTCTTGTGTCATTTATAACCTCTGATTATCCCTTTTCTAACTGTTAAAGAGACCTAGGCAGGATTAGCTTTGTGATGTTCAGGTATGTTATCATATGATATATTTGGTAAGCATTCAATATTATATATAATTATTAAAATGAACTCACTGTCCCTGATTATGTGCATACACCAGGTGCGTTTGATGTCCTCTGATTGCAGATTCGGTCCTTTGTCTATAAATTGTGTAGTTCTGCTTTATATATTTTTCCTGATGAAGGTTTACAGACTGAAATGTCTGTTGATATTAAAGTGAATACAAGTGATGAGCAGCGTGCAGTGTCTGGATTTGTTTGTCTTTGTCCACAGTACTGATTACTTGATCCTACACACCTGCAAAGAAGACTATGAGAACTTGCTTAAATTACCACAAGGGCGATTTGATTGCAATTTTAAAGGGTTGCACTGTGGATTTTGTTCATGTAGAAAAATGTAGAACTTATTTCTCACAAATAAAAACTTGAACAGAGCCAAATAACAACCTCGGTGAGCCATTAATCTACAAAAATACATTTCACTAATGAGGATATACAGTAGATAAGGTACTAATGAGTACATAGGCTAAGTCAAGTGTACCGGTACAGTTTAAGCTGAAAGCCCCTGCTGTGTCATGCCAGCAAAGCTAGATTTTGTAATGGGAAACTGAGTAAAAGGTACCTCACTGAAGGACTGGTGGCTCATGAACTCATCTAAATCTGTCTGATGGTTGTACAACAACAACATGAGTTAGGACACAGCTGACTAATGACCACCTTCACCTAAGATGGAAGCCTGTCCTCTACTACTGTAACTATGCACGTTAACATGTTACATTGCCCACACTGACTGCATGTACTGTACATAATTAAATGCCTACGGAAGTGTTCAGCAATCAATTTAATAGTAAGAGACACAACTGTACGTGGATATAATTGTCTTGCAGAAATGTCACATACTGTATGTGGTATGCTCCTACACAATACAATTTAAACTAAGGATACCTTCTGTCCAAATCTATGCATAAATATACTGCAATGTAACATTTGATGAATATTTAAGAATAATTTTTCCAGACATGCAGCTCATCTCATGAATCATGGCTGGATGATTGTACTTTTAACCAGTGCTTAATTTGTAAATTATGAGGTCATGGAATATCACTTGATGACAGACTTGGCATGTCAGAGTGTAGAGAGGAGGTCCCAGAATGAAGAAAATGTACTCAATGAGCAGTGCGTGTGTGCAGTTTCCACATTAAGCAAGCAGCTTAGAGGCAAAACATTGTTGTGTGTTTGTAGTGGTCTATAAATCACATAAGAAGATTTACATTTGTACGCTTGAGTTATAAATGTCGAGTGCGAGTGATGCTAAATACATTAGGACTGTGAGGCTACAGCCTTTAATCTGTTTAATCAATAGCAAGCCTGACATCATATTTGGGGCCTTATTACTCCACTACACATTATATTCACAGTATTACAGCAACACATTTAAAGCACACCAAATACTTTATAATGCAGTAACATTAAATAAACATAGTCTTACCTTCCATTATTTACAGTCCATAATGTAGCCATGTGACAGCAGTCCTCTCTCTTTGCTTCAATCCATTTGAAATCCATGACATCAGCATCAGACTGGTTTGTACTAACCTTTTCATAACTGGGCCCAGCTTGGCCTGTTTAGCTTCTAATTTCTGAACTAGTTTCTCCCTGCTGCAACTTGAAATACTTTAGCAAGTTTGCCTTTTTTATATTTTTGCACTGTGGCTAACATAACGTTATGCACCTGACCCATGTGTGACCTGCACAGGCCGGTAACGTTGTAAAGTAATTGGCCTAACTGCCTGTCTTTATTGTATTTAATTATTCAAATTTTAGTCTAATATGCCGCTGTAAAAGGCTAGTTGTACAAACGGTATTAGACCTTGGACTTTTTATATATTATTCATATATTAAATTAATTTAATATGTAAATGAGATGCTGGGTCCATCAAACTAGGTGCTGGTGACAATTTGAGAGGTGTCGGATCTGCTTTATGCAGCACAAATTAATGCTTACTTTTAACATAAGCTTTGAGCCACTTAAGAAAAGTTTTGTAGTTTTACAACATCATAGCAATAAATCGTCATGCCAGGCTGGGATCACTTTTTTTTTTTTTTTTTTTTTTTTGGGGGGGTTTTTTTGTTCTACTACTTTGTCCTTGATTACTACCTACATGCTGCATTCACACAGTGACAACAACCACCTACCAGCAGCAAAGGTGCTTTTTTCCTCCTCTCTGAGCTGCTTGGTCCTCCTCTATGGCATGTCCGTGTATTTACTGCTCTTGTGTTTTACAGGCCCAGCAGGTGTGGCTAGGGTTCAGGAGCTCAGGCCGGAAACCAGATGGTTTCCTGACTCCGGTGCTCCATGCTTGGCTAACCTGCCAGCTGCAGGTGTCTGAGGCCCATTTTGATTGAGTCTTTCTCTCACACACTTTCTCCCCTGGCTTCCTGGCTTTTTTGTTTTTTCTTTTGGGCTGTAGATGTAGCCAGGCCTGGGTCAGCCAGACCTACTGTATAGTGAGGTGTGTGCACTGACATTTACCTTGATGGAAAAAGAGGAAATGCAAGCTTGAGGGGGAAAGGGAGATGTAGAGTTGGGAAGGAGAGACAGTGGCAGGATGAAATGTCAGGCTACTAGCAGGCAGTCTGGCTGACTGAATGGATTTTTGGCAAAACTATCCAGCATGCATGCAGAGACACAGACATGCATATACAACCACAAATTGAAAAAATACACTGTGATGGGTGTATGCTGGCTAGCTTGGTGGATCATTGATAAATTTCTACATACTGTACAGATGTGTGTACTCTGGCACACACTACTGTCAGTATACACTCAAAGGATACATGAAAGCACAGTACAGTAGTGCAGGAGGGTTACTACATTAGCTGCAGCCACTAAAATAGGCATGGGTATGAAGACCAAAATGCTTCTTATTCAGTTCCACAGAGAAAAATGTGTTAGATTACAGACAAATCTCAAACTGTAGATTAGAATTTTATCTTTCAAAATAACATTTTACTGATAACTTAAAAAGAGAAACTGCTGCAGGATATATAAAAAGAATACCACACCATTATTTGGATTAAGGTTTTCAGACTTGAGGTTACTATGTACAGTGCAGCTCAGTAAAAAAGAATGGGCTAAAATAAATCTAAAGAAAATGCATGAAAGACAGACTGACACGAATGTGTTATCTCTGTATTCCTTTTTCTGTCTACCTTTATTCAGCTGTCTGATTTGTATGTATGCATACAGTACTTATGTCTTTTTAAACAGCTATCTCAGGCTTGTTCCACTTTACTCTCTTCAGCAAATATAGTGGCCTAGTGGCCCTCTCCATATCTGTCTATACTGTGGATTCTTGAGGCAGTATTGATTTCTACCAGAGGTGACATTTTGTGTGCGCTCTGCCAAGTCATTGCCTTAATCACCTGACTGGTCCTTGATGCTTGAACTGAACCAGATGTTGAACTCAAGCAATGAGCTGACCCACTGTTGGTCCCCTCATGTGAGTATGAGTTGACTGACACCATAGCAACCGCAGCAACAAAAGTACAGTAACCAGTTGCCACTCAGATGTGCGCTTTAGTCTTTCATTTTGATCAGTACTCATTTCGCCATTTGTACATTTTGTTCTGCATACTTGATTAAAACAAAGCTCTTTTTATGTCTTGGTATTTTTCTTACAATTTTAACCTTGCACCAAATAGGCTACACCCTAAATGCCAGAGGTGAAATGTATGGATCTCTTCTCCTGATTGAGCATTCATTGGCTGCACTTAGAGAGCTAGCGTAAACATAAAGACCTGCACTTCATGTGGTTGTCAATAGATAGCTGTATTTATTTCTCCCTCATGCAAACTGATCTATACAGAACCCATCAAACCAATCATTCTTTGACTTATTTCTTTCTCCTCTGTACTTAAATAGAATAATGGTGTGTTGTGATCAGCCAGTGATTCCCAACCAGTGATTAGTGTATGCTGGGGGATACTTTGGCCTTTGGCAGGGTATCCATATAAAGATTGTGGAGTAGTGAAAGGGTGAGGAAAGTGAGCACAGTTGTTTAAACAGTTAGCTAAATATGAACATGTGATTTTAAAGGATGCCTAAAATTAGGTTAATGAACTGAAATAACTAATAATCGATCAAGAATTCAAATAGCTGAACAACCTTAAATGATAAATGATGAATAATGAAGAAACAGTTCAAATAGCTAGCTAAAAGTAATGGATAAATGGCTGAAATAGCTATTGGTCATGGGTAAATAGTTAAAATAGTTTGCTATAAGTAATGGGAAAATGGAAAATTGCCAAGGACCATGGTTCTGCCACTTTGAGTGGAAGCAGAAGGAACTACCAAACTGACCTAACAGCGACAGCTCATTTGCATAAAAAATATTTTAGCATCTACTATTATACCCATAAGAGTTGAATAATATTCAGCTTATAGTACATTCAATAACTAGAGAGCTGGACTGGGCTGCATATTTCTGTCTGAACCCGACCCTTGCCTGAGAGTGTGGCATCCAAACCCAACCTGGATGGAACAAACGTATAGTATATACTTTAATGTCCAAACCTGACCCAAGCCCAATGCTGTTGAGTTTGTACAATGTGTTCTCCCTTATCGTTAAACAAAGCAGACATTTTAATCCTCCAGCCATCTAGTGAACATGTCCGAACCTGAACTGGACCCAAAAACAATTTCTAAATTTCTACCTGAACCCAGCCCAAACACTCAGATGCCAGCAGGTCTTGTGGGACTTGGCTTGGCTAGCCACACTCTAAAATGAACACAGTTGGAACAAGATGGTGTCAGTGAAGGGGTACATCTGACAGGGCTGCAGGGTTGTTGAGAAATATTCTAGGGAATTAATAACTAACTCTTGATTTTATTGAAATGAACTGTATGTGTGTCTTATGGGGGAAATCATAGTCATAAATTAGGTTGGAAATAAGATGCCAGGTAGACTTATACTATAAGTTTATTTTATATGTCTAACAATATTGGATTCAAATGGTCCAGATCCAAATGATCATGCTCTCTGACACTTATCTGCTGGATTACTGATCTTACTGGTAATACTGCTGGTATTACTGTAGTTTATCTCATTCCTTTCTCTCAATTTGTTCCACACATCCAGTTAAATGCTTGCAGATTTATGCCTCTCTTTAGCTCTGTGTCGATCATCTCATTAAGCTGCTACACAATACACAATTTTCTGCATTGCTTGAGCATAATAATTGTTCCTGCTGGATAGGTATTGTTATCGTGCACCCAAGGCTCTTTGTTTCCCCTAGACTGGACCACAGTAATCCCTCTATGTGGCACTCTGTTCTGGCAAAGTCATACCGAGCCAATCACTGTAGAACAATGTCTTCACAGAGACATCAAACATGCAAGATACTGAAGCTGAAACACACAGAAATCAATTAATGTCTCTCACTGGACCCCTCAAGAAAAAACATATTTTGAACTTCAGAAAGAGATGATTTGCATCTGACACAAATTACTTCCTATTTTTCTGTGCATATAGTTATGTGTTTATGTACTGTATGTGTGTGCTAGCATACTGCAGTCAGTCCCACCCCTAAGTGCTGTCTGCACTGAGGACTCTCAGTGCATATTTGTCAGGATTCAAAACCTTTTTTTCCCCACCCATTTGTATGATGAGGAAATATGCCTGTCTTTGTCTGGATAACATTACCTTGACTTTATTATGAATATTTACTTCAGTATAATCAGAAAGCCTCATAAAATTAAAGGCATGAAAGGTGGCATTTACTATATGTAGTGGTGCTCTATTCATCAAGGCATCATGCTAAAGATTCAGTAGGAAGCACAACCAAACTCTGCAGGGGACAACATAACAGAACCCAGTGAACACAGCATTGTGTTGTGAAGCATATATAATTTCAAAAGACAAGTTGACTGTACATGCAGCTGGTGCATATTTGAGTAATATGGAATCAGACAGGAGAAGGAACAAGCAGTCAGCAGGTAGAAACCATAGGGATGAATGAGGAACAGCAGGTGCACCTCGTTTGGAGTGAATACTGTCTTTCTCAGTGATAAGGCGTTGGCACTTTCCCAACCGTCAGGGGCTAAAAATCTTCGCAAGTTGGTGGGGACTTAGTAGGTGTCTAGTGTGTTTCATCAACCGTGTTTCTGCCTTTAGTGGGTGTATAAATTTATATATAAGCTCTTTGCTCATCTGTGGTCCTGTCCAATCAAAAGCAATGAACTATAGTATGTCAACAGGAAGCCACTTAACCCTTCTGCCACCCGCTCGTTATAGCGAGGGAGCAGCTACTCAGTGCATACCCCTCTAAACTCAAGAAAACAGACTGGCAAAAGAGACATTCCAATGTAAGAAACTATGTCTAGGGTTCAGTATGATCCTCACCTTTTAACATCAATTAGAGAGGTCCCAGAAATGATATTAATTTAAATAACTCAAAATAGGTACTTTAGTTACCCATAATTCACAAACAATCCCTCCAGGGACTGGTTCACAGTGCAGAAAAACAAACACACACCAAATGCAGTTCAAGGTTGTGTATTAATTAAACAAAAAAACACAGGTCATAGGTTTACCTAGTCAAACAACAAATAATATTTGAAACCCTTGGAAATAATGTTTTTGCCACACACTCAACCTGGGTGCACCCTTAAGAGCTTTATACTAGCTTGAGTTGGCACGCGTTGGAGCTCATGTCCACTTAAAACCCATTCCAATAATCCTACCATTCTGAAGAAAATCCTCGTTACCCTCCAAGGAACACAAGACGTCTGCTCACGGAATCCCCACTGCGCTGTCGTCCTCCCACGCAGGTGAGTGCTGGATCTCCTGCGGCAACACCGTCTGCTCCCCTGTGACTCTCGGTGAGGTAATCAACTCCAGACACAAGTGAGCTAGCTTCAGCGTCAGCTTAGCTTAGCTCTCAGCTCCTTCTTTAAGGAAAACACAATTTAACTCACTCCCTTGAAGCACGGGTGGCTCTCGAACTATTCTGCGATCCGCGGGAGCAGAAAGCAGTTATCCAAGCTTGCTGAAGGTCAATCCTAACCCCTTTTCTCTGTTTTAAAACTTTTATGGACCCATGCCTTCTGTGGCCATCGCCATGACTTGTCCAGTTCTCTTTTTTCTTTTTTCTGTTCCTCTTACTCTCTATTTCTGGTTGTCTTTTCTTTGTGGCACATTCAAACATCATGAAATAACAGGAAATGAAATATATCTGGGTTTTCCATAACTCATAAACAAACTATAAATCCTCTACACACATAAAACGTTTTTAACAGTATGCAAACGCCTATTTTACCTTTTATAATAGAACTATGAAATTAGTTTTTTTTTTGTTTATCACATGATGAAATATAGTAAATACCTTAATGCATCACTATAGTGACATGAAATACATTCATGTAAATAAAGAAAACCCAAAATATTGTGATCTACAGAATAATCAGATTATTACAATATACATACACACACACACCCTTTGGTATAAAAGGTTGGGGGTTTGATCCCTGGTCACATTGCGGCCAATATCCAGCGTGGGCCCTTAATACTACCTGCCTATCTTATTGGTAATGAGAGCTGGAAACACAGGAGTCACACCGGCTCGGACGTCACCCGGGCCAACAAGGTCTGCATCAGGTGTTGAGGAACCAATGAGAACCTGATGAGAAATGGGCTATTGGAACAAGAGCAAGACATTCATGGACAAGAGATGAGAACAGCTATTGGAATGTTAGTGTACAAGTAACCCCAGCGAGAGGGGTTACATACGAAGGATGTGAGACCTATGGATACTTTGAAACCCATCAGCTAGACTAACATCGAAACAACTAGTAGCTCAGTGTTCTAACATCCGCAAGAAGCACCTGCTATCACAACTAGATATTGACAAAGTACAACACGAATAGTACAGCAAGGGGGAGCCAAGACAACAAGATGACAGGTCAGGGGGGAGATATCATCACCCCCACAATCAGAGATTGGGCACCAGATGAGCCCAGATGAGCTTAATGCAAGAGCAGCTGACCTGAGATTGAAGATCATGATCAAGATGGACACCAGGAACCTCCATGGCTGGTTACCAAGACCAAGTGAAGTGCCTTCTGATAGTTTACTAGAGGATGTGAATCAGCACTAAGAAGAATCCCTACTACTACTATCACTGTAACCAACAAGCTCATATACACCACAGTGACTGTGATCCTTGAGATGCTTAGCTATAAGTTCAACAAAAACCATAAGGAGCAGTATCCTCCATGGAGAAAGAGACCAAGATCAAGGCAACATGGAGAGAAGTTAGCCAGCTATCGGAATTGCAGAAAGGCGCAATGAGGAAAGAAAGGAACCTCACACATGGATCCTGGAATGCTTGGAACTCTACAACATCGACAGGACTTTAAGACCCTTCATCAAGAACTAAATGGGAATGTGGAAAACAACCCTAGAGGCCAACTTCAAGCCAATTGCACAACTTAACATCAAATGTGGTATTTACCAAGGAGATGCTCTGTCCCCTGCTCCTGTTCTGCATAGGGATGAACCCCATCACCAAGAGTGGTTATAGATACCAACTACAGAATGGAGCAACCATCAGCCACCTCCTCTACATGGATGACATCAAGCTGTATGCCAGAAGTGAACGAGAAATCGACTCGACTGATCCACACCACTAGGATCTACAGCCAGGACATTGGAATGTCATTCAGACTGGATAAGTGTGGTCGAATGGTAAAAAGGAGAGGAAAGGTAGTCAGGACTGAGGGGATTGTACTACCAGAAGGCAGCAGAAATGAGAGGAACAAGGGAAGGAATAGCAGGAACCTTGAGAGAAGGACAAGCCCCTGCACAGTATGTACCAGCGTCAAATAGAAGAAGTGGCTGATATCAAAAAATCCTAACAGCGGCTGGACAAGGCTGGACTAAAAGACAGCACAGATGCATTAGTCCTGGCAGCACAGGAACAGGCTCGGAGCACAAGATCATTAGAGGCTGGGGTCTACCATACCAGACAGGACCACAGGTGCAGGCTGTGCAAAGATGCCCCTGAGACAATCCAGCACATAACAGCAGGGTGCATGAGGCTAGCACATGGGACATACAGTACATGGAACGCCATAACCAAGTGGCTGGCATAGTGTACAGAAACATCTGTGCTGAGTACAGGCTGGAAGTCCCAAAGTCAAAATGGGATACACCTCCAAAGGTGTTTGAGAATGACCAAGCTAAGACCCTGTGGGACTTCAAGATACAAACTGACAAACTGGTAATGGCCAACCAACTGGACATAGTAGTGGTGGACAAACAGAGATGTGGAAGGTGAAGGCACAAGTGGTCCCCGTGGTAATAGGAACATTGGGGGCTGTGACCCCCAAACTGGGAGAGTGGCTCCAACAGATCCCAGGAACAACATCTGAGAGCTCTGTCCAGAAGAGTGCAGTCCTAGGACCAGCTAAGATATTGCGCAGGACCCTCAAGCTCCCAGGCCTCTGGTAGAGGACCCGAGCTTGTAGGAAGGAATAAGACTTCCCCAAAGTGGGGCGAGTGGGAATTTTCTTTTTTCTTTTTACAAGTGAAAGATTTTGGGTCACTCTCACCATTATCATGGTGATATTTTCAGACTCAACAGGCAGCTGTTTTCAGCTCAACTCAATGAACACCACCTGCTCAGCACCAAAGAGCAGACAGACACCGTAAAGTGGCTGGTGAACACAGGGGAACAGAGTGGAGGATTTGCTAGCTAAATAGCCAGATATTTTTCATGAGGAGTCTGTAGAGACCAACAACAAAGCTTTAGGAGAATGAATATTCAACAAGACTCCAAATGTGTGATACTGTTCCATGTCTCCTGGATTTGTAAACAATCATCTGGTTGCTGTGTTTATAGTTTGTTTCCACTGCCATCAAATGGCCAAAAAAACCCACTTAGTGTAGACTTGACAGGTTGCATACAAACAAGTTCTTTTTAAAAGTTGAGACTACAGAAAAAATATAGTACAATATAATATAGGCCGATCTCACAAAGTAAAACCAGCATGCCTTCAACACAAAATCAATTAAATTGTATTTTAAACTTGTCAGTAGTTATTCTATTTTTGTTTTATAAGTTTTTATTATATCTGTTGTTCCCCCCCCTGCTGCACATCAAGGTCAGGATCCAGCTATCAATTATCACAGAAAGTCTTGAAAGTCAAACTCTGACTCATGCCCTGTGGGTACACACATGCTCATGTTTTGTTCACTAAGAAACAGATGTGGCTGTTTGTAATCATTTGCACAATGATTCCTGTGGGGCGATTATTGAAATCCCACCACATTTACATTAAAATAGCCAGCAAGCTGAACACATGTATGACTCAAATCCTTCCACATGTGTTGTAAGTGGCTGAGGTATGAAAGGAAAACATGTGCACAGAAGCGTTCATGGATAAGAATGGGAATTGATAAGATTTTACTGATATCTGTGTTGTTATCAATTCTGCTGTATCAACAACCTTAATGATTCCTTTGTCAGTTTTTATTTTGTTTCTGTTTATTTTTGCTTATATAAATCACTTTGAAATATCTCTGTGTACAAAATGCTAAATAAATCGAGCTGATGTATGTCAACTGTCACATACAGGCCTCTAGGAAAGCAAGTAACCTACCTTTTCCTTTTGAGAAAGGGTGAAGAACTTTCACTACTAATTTTGTGATGCAAGATGACACCATATGTTCATTTTCCATCCCTACAGTTTGCAAAAGTGTGACACAGTTAGGGTAAGAGGAATCATTCATGTTAGAGGCATATGATTTCAATGGATTTGGAATGGGAGACTTAAATGGAACTTGATGCCCATCCCTATGCATGAATACATGAACAAACACTAAAGCTTAAAGAAAGCCATGATATAGATCTTCTGTAAAATAATATCCACACAATGTGTCTCTTCAGCCTTTGAGATTATGTTTTAATTAATTCTTCTTGTGTAAAAAGCATTATTCAGAGCAGTAAAGATGGAGATTGTTGATAAAATGCCTCAATTCCTTCTTCTAGGCATGAATGAAATAACCCATCAAATGTCTAGTATAGTCTTAAATGGTCCCCTGATGGAGAATATTGTCCCCAGTAATAATGCCCTTTGCCAACTACGTTGTCATTAGTATTGAATTGCTTACTGTGTCCTACTGTGCACCACTGGGGCTAGATTGTAATATTAACCTCTTAGTGAACATTAAAACCGGTATTCATTTTGTTGAGTGCTGCTGAGGGATGTGTGGGCTGTGTTTACAGGTGCATCACATGTGGATTTGTGTGGGCCTTGTACTACTCACATTCTGGGGGCTGACACCTGTTTACACACTCATGCTGTGGGGACTTGGCCTTCCTCATGGGGACCAAATGCTGGTTCCCACCATGTAAATAATTGAATTTTAGAGTTGCAAGTTGATTTGAGGCTAGAGGGTTTGGTTAGGAAAGTAGTGGTTATGACTTATGATAAAGGGTTAGGGTTATGGTGAATGTCTTTCTCAGCATTGCCACTTAAGTGGCTTCATGTTATGGTGGGTAGAGCAGTCGTGTCCCAACCAGAAGGCTGAAGATTCAAATTTCGGTCCCTGCAAAGTGTCCTTGGGCTGTTGCCCATGATAGTGGCGCGCATGCACACCGGGGCCCTCGGCTCCAAACATAATTTTGTTGTATGTGTTACAATGACAATGAAAAAGTAAATAAAAGCTTCATTCATGTTTCCAGCCATGAACTTCCATTGTATTTTGGTTAGACATGCTGCTAATGTAGCCTACTCTACCTTAGCACCAATTTCTACCACTAGTGTGTCTGCACTGATGAATAAAAAAACACTGTTTAACATTCAGTACCCTAACTAATGAAAACACATTGCATGTCGTTATGGTGCATTAACTGTGGTCTAAATTTGACAGTGAATAGCGGTGAATGCGCATGCTAACAAGGTAAACAAAAGCTTTCTTCATGTGGGTATTGATGCTCCAATCACCCCCCGTACCAGATCAGTCAGTGCAATGCCTTTGTCAGATGATGTTGGCAAAAGCGGCAAAACTTTAACCAGACCTAACTTTTTTGCCGCATGGACCTGCAATGTTTCGCCAGAGCCCCTTGCTGTGCTGGTGCCAGCTACAGTGAACATAATCCCCCATAGAAATATTGGACAGGGCTGTGCTTTAGTAATGATGATAATCACTTTTACTGGCCAAGTATTTTAAACACAAAAGGAATTGATCTCTGGTACAGAACCAATGCAGCCATCTGTGCTACCAACACACAACACCCCTACACACACAGATGGCAGCACTGTCCCTGTAAAGTGCTGCTTTGGTCATCAGGAGCAATTTGGGGTTCAGTGTCTTGCTCAAGGACACTTTGACATGTGGACTGGGCTGAACAGGAATTGAACCTTCCGGTTGGGGGTCAACCCGCCGCCGCCCCATGCACCTCTATGAAAAACAATGTGAACATGGCCTCTCTGATTGGACTGGCATCCCAGTCCTGTGATCAGTCTAAGAGCAGCAGTTAGTTTCACCCTTTTTAAAAGCACAACTTACCTCTCATTCAGCTGTGATTTGATGTGAGCAGCTCGCCACTCTGTGTCTTTGTTTTCTGTATGTCTTATTGTTTCGGTGTCTCTCATATATGTAATCACTCTTAGAGATTACTTAATGTACAGCGTACTTAGGTTTGTTTATGAGATACTTGTGTCTTACTCATTTTGTTTGATTATATTTGTTAGATTTGTTTGGGCCCTTTGTTGTCTTTTGTAGCCAGTTATTCTTTGTAAAACAACCCAGTCAAATTAATAAAAAAAACTTTAGTTAACCTTTTGCATCTGGCTACTTATGGTACTTCCCCTTTCCCTAGTGAGCTGGGTCGTAACAAATCACATTTTACCACCAGGAAGCCTTGTGATAGGACTGAATTAACATTTTGACACCAGCAGGAAAAGCACTAAGTCCCCTAGGTGCAGTGATTACTTTGCTGGGACGTTACATGACCTCTATGGCTGAATGTCTGCCAAAGCTTGTTCATTAGGCAACTGGGTCTCCATAGACTGCCCTGATGCTGCTTTGTGAAAGTCTGATAACTTACTTTCTGTATCATATACTGTAACTGTCATTCCAAACCCAATTAAATATTATACTTTGCCTGTAATTTAGTTTTTCCCTCCATAAGCCTAGAAAATGTAGTTTTCATCAGTTCCCATAAACAAATGTGAAATAGCTTTAAGTCATTGTTATTTAATCTGATATTAACCCTATGAAACTATTTGTATCATATTTGCTATGCAAGTTTATGAGCAAAAAAAATTGGCCCATGTATCAAATGTGATACAAAAAATAAATAAATACATAAACAAAATAATATGGCACATTTATTCATATATGCCTGGACTGTCTGTCTATGCATAAATGGCAAATAAAAATCTTGAATCTTGAATTTTCTTTTGGATTTTGTTAAAAGGTTTAATAAACATCTCAGTTCCAAAAAATTGGAATGTTCTGGCTATTTTTTGATGTGTCAGGCTTTACAGGGTTAAAATAATGACAACTACCATAGTTAGAGTAAATGACATGACTGAGTTTTAACTCTCCTTGTACTCCAAAATGGGAAACACTGTGTGTAATTTATGAGTCCTATATAATGATTTAGTAAGACACCTTGAAATGTTATTTCCTTTTGTCCGGGTGGAAATGACACTTAGTACCATTTAACTGTAATTTTCCTACAGAATAATGTATCAGTATCACTTCACTTTCCTCAGTAAATTAGGGGAATGTTATAAAGGATCATTACTCTGTGACAGACAGCAAGACAGCTTCCCTATATATACTATTTTTTTGAAGCATTTGAAATCTTCAGGTGAATTATTTAAGAAGGAGTAAAAAGATATGATGACTGGGATGTAACTGCATTAAAATGTACTGCTGTCTTGAATATTCAAATAGTAAAACTGAAACCCAATTACCTACTGAGCAAATGAATGTCCGAATAGTCAAATGACTGGGTCCAGTCCTAGTATAGTTTATAGTGTCTACTGTGCATGGATAGCAATTCCCAAATTGTCTCTTTTTTTCAAAGTGTAATATTATTTGTTAAATCATTTTTAGTCATTTTATTAGGAAGCAACATTCACACAACATAACATTTAACACAGTCACACTAACTGGAATGGTGTGAGGAAAATATTTTAATGTGACCACTACTGAGGCATGAAATCCATTCATCCATTTATCATCTCCCATGTTTCTCCTAGGTCTGTAGTGGTACTGTCCAATTTCCCAGGTTTTCCATATGAAAACCTTTACACAATGCTGGTTGGATCTATTAATGATAACTGGGCCCTTTGCCCTTTACCTTCTTCCCTTGGTGCCACTTTTCATTTCTCAGCACACATTGCTAAGCAAATGAACATACTGTAGACACTGGGGTATTTCCAGGATATCGTTTGAAAGTGTTGGGTGTGCAGAAATCCATAAAGTTTGCTGTTTTAGCGCATTAGTTTCTGTAACATCTCTGCCAATTTTTGCCAAACAGGCAATTCTGTTTTTAAAGTGGTTATTTGTATTGTATAATAATGCTATTACCAATACATTAAAAAGCTTGAGGTCACTTTTTTTACCCTCTGACAGCATGAGGGAGGCTTTTCACTATGGAGAACGCTTTCCTCTGAAGCCTCTATCATTACTGCAGAAAGATTTGACTGGCAGTTAAGGCAAAGCCACTCAATTTACTATAAGCAGGACTGACTGAGTGCCAGTCATCATTCACAATCAGGTCATGTCTTCTTTGCTTAATGTATGTATGAGTTACTGGATACAGACCTGAAAATTGCCTTTCATTTGTTTCTGTGTATTATTATACAGTAGCATTACACTGATTATCCTATTGCACTGACTGCCAACCCAGAGGTCTTTCAGCCTATCAGCCTTAGAAGAGTGTGCTGCAAGGACAGTGCCCTGGCATCCAATCTGTTAAACTTAACATATGTCAAAAGTGAAGCCCAGCTCACTGCATCATAACACAGGGTCAGCCAGCAAAACAGCTGTGATAGCAGCAACATTTTTCTCCTGTTTACCTCATGATTGTAACAATGAAAAACAAAATGATTCTCCCTGTGATACTGTTCCACAATTACTGTATAACAGTAGCTCATAATATTAGATTATACTACTCATAATTTTGTCGAACACTGTGTAATATTTTGCAGTCAGATAAACCTTCAGACATATTAATCTGTCACTTTAATTTTTTCTTTTCTTGCCTCACTGGTGCCTCCAGTGCAGCCCCTTAAAAATGTTTTCTATTATTATTTTTCACACCATGCTGTCTTTGGTCTGGACGCCTACTTATGTATGCAGCTTGAGGGGGAGTTTGCAGCTTGGCAGAATTGTCTACAGTAAAGATTTATTTAATGTAAAAGAAAGCAAGCTCCACAGCCTGAGGCACAGAAAACATGTCACAAGTGCCCATGAGTGTCAGGAGATTTCCATAAACTATATAAATAAATTAATTCATTTGTATTTATTCAGGGGTAGGCCATCTTTTGAATCATGACACCTGACTATTACCTTGGTCAGATAAATAACAGCATGTACATTAGCATAGTGCATGTTGTCACCCTTCCCATCTTCCCCAGTTCAACCTTTACCTTCAGATTTGGAAAAAGCGCTATAAATCTTTGATTTTTACATTCCACAGTGTGTTCCTCTTGAATTCTACAAGTACCCTTTATAAACAAAACCACATATGCTGATAACTTCATTACATTATTATTCACAAAAAAAGACAAAAGACAAAAGACAAACTCAGCTGCAGTTGTAAATGGGTCACAGTTGAAAATAGCACAATGTGAAATGATAAATAAAAACACAGTGCAGTCGAACACAAACACCATGAGGCATATCTTTGAATTAATGCATCACACGCCTACATACAGTACAACCTGAATTGTTATTTTTGCTCCACTGTGCTCTGTTCCTACCCAGACTTGGTCTCTAGCTGAACGTCAAATGGGGCACAGTCCATTTCCATGGGAATGCCTGCCCTTTTCTAAATGAAGATAGTTTTGCAGAAGAGGGGTTAAAGTGCTTATGCTCCCCTGCATAATCTTTTAAATTGCATAAATATGTTTTGCAGAGAAAATTGGTCAATGAAAAGCCAAAAATCAGTGCTGCAGTGTCTGTAATCTGTTTTATTTAATTGTAAAATCTAAATAGCAGCCAGGTTATATCTTGACCTTCAGTTTTAAGAGAACAAAAAGAAGCCACTGAAAACATTATTTTTTAAATTCAATCCTGAAGTAAGTAATAGTCATCTTTTATTTAACATCACTGTAACTCTTAAATAACTAAACTGAATAATGGGGCTAATTACATTTTAATTAACAATACTCCCAATTAATTGTCAGTTTAACTTTACACACTGAAACAAGTCTTTTTTTTTGTTTTTAATTACATGTACAGTATGTATGTACTCTAGGAATTTATTTCAAAGCAAAGTAACACTAGGGTACATATTACCACCATATTAATTTATAGTATAGAATTGGTTCCCTTCCATGGATTGGGTCATCAGTACTGCTGCCACTCCAAAACAGGCTGCTGCGTCTATCCTCTTGCTGCCTATCCATATTTTGGATACAGGAATATTTTAAAAGATTATTAACCATGCTGACTGCATATATACAGTATATCCCAATTTGGGTTGCGTCAGGAAAGGCATCCGGTGCGAACATTTGGCAACCCCTAACAGGAACAGCCGAAAGTAATAGTAGTAACCATGGTGACTGCTGTTGACTGTATGTGAGCCCCCATGTGGCCAAAGTGCATGTCTGCGCTGCTGAGCACATACACAGCTGGGGAATGCTCTGCTCTATGTAGCGGCAGCTGGACAAGAGTCTGATGGCAGAGATTTTGAGCCAGGCTCAAAGCTGTTATCATATTCAACTGTGGGACTGGTGTTATGCCATTTTATTATGCTTTCACATTTTTTAAGTGAAAAACCACCCATCAAAACTGAGGATATGTGGTCAGTCTACCCAAGTAATGCCAATTTAGAATTTGTTCAGACATCTTTGAAGATGTGAGTACTTGTTATCTGATGAAGCTAGCTCTATTACCAGGCAGCTACATCTCATTCGGAACACAGCCTGTCAACGGGGCTGCTGGTGTCCCAGCTGCACATTATAGCTGCATTTTGACTTTCAGAACCTAACAATCGGCACACCCCGTGCTTCCCTTAACCATCACCCGACATAACCTCACGGGTTGACGTGGACCATCCTACTTTGCTTTTGCACTGTATTTTGCATTGTGTCAGTATCTGTTTAGGGGCTGTGTTTAGAGAGAGGGGCTGTGTGAAGTATCACTCCATAGTGATACTTCACCAATCAGCCAGTAACAGAGACTGCATGAGCAGTTTATCAAACAGCTGTTTAACAAGCAGAGCACTAACTTCCAGAAATGTGACCTCTTCACCTCTTTGCCCACGGTCCACTCATGGAAGATCCTGTTTTAACCCTAAACCAACCAACAAGTGAATATTTGTCATGTCTAAGAGTTTTCTTGAATAACATTCAACATCATTACAAATGCCAGCAGTAGGTTTTCATATTATGAGGATGAAACTATTATGGGAATATTGCTATGGCATTATGGGCAAACTGAGTTCCTCTTGGCGCAGGATTGCTCTCTCTGAGTGCTGTGTGGTTTAATTTCTGTCTCTAGATATGTAGCCATTAGTTTAGTTAGAAAGTTTGTTTTTGATTGTTTACTGGTTTGGGCACCATCCGCTGCCCATCTATTGGTTTGCTCACCTCATTTTCTTATATTTTATTGTTTGAATTAAACCATTACTTTGTCAGCCCACTGCCACAATAACAGGTGCTTTACTTTAGGAGAACATTGATGTTGTGTTGCTTCCCTTATCCCTGTAGACTCCACTGGGGCTGTAACAAAGAGAAGCATTTTATTTAGTTATGCCTATCAGGCATATCTGAACAGAAACAATTCATCTGTGTGTATTAACCTGACCTCTCCTTTGTTTCCTGTGCTGCAGGCTGCCTGTGTGGGTGGTCAAGAGGATGGAAGCCATGAGGACTGTGTACCTGGCTTCCAGGTCAAACATTACCGGGTGGTGTACAGCGGACCTTTTCAGAAAGGCCAGCCGCTTATACAAGGTTTGTAAAAATGGACAGAACACACATACTTATAGCAGCTGTGAGTCTAACTGTTTCTGCTTTGCTTTGCTCTGTCTTACGTTCTGTCATTCCACAACACAAATGTGGATTGGTGTACAGATAGACACACACACACACACACACACACACATACTTTTACTTCTGACTTAATGAAGACACTCATTGACACGCATAGCCCCTTACATTGACCTTAGCCATCAGAACTAAACCTAATTCTAACCTCACCCCTAAACCAAGTCTTAACCCTGAAAAAGGTGTTTCAGAAAGTGAGGACCAGCCAAAATGTCCTCACTTTGCAGCAAAAAAACAAAAACCAAAAAAAAACAACCTTTTTTGGTCCTTACTATATAGCAAGTAGAAGAACACACACACACACACACCTGTCTGGCTTCTGAGGATCTGAACAGCAGCATATCCAGGGGAGCTGAGCAGAGGCTCCCTCCAGGTCAAGGAGTGTGTGCGTGTGTTTATGGACTGTTTTCTTCTGCACATTCATTAGAATTCATGTGAATTCTTATTATAATCAGGAAATAAAACTGCTTGCATCTTTGCACCACAATGACAAAAATAACAATAACAACATAATTTGTGTCTGCAAATAAATTATTCTCCTTGATTGGATGATATTTACAATCATCTTTTTTTTTCTTCTTCTTCTTCTTTTGTTTCTCCCCCTGGAGACAGCTTTTGGCGTGTGTTTAACTGTAAGTGTGTTGTGCTCATATTTGTGTTTGCCTTATAACTATATTATTGGAGCGTTTCAGTTCCAGTAAACCAGTTCCCACGTTTGAGTCGACATAACCTTGACATAACAGCCTCAGTTATTTTTTTTTACAGTCTTATGCAGAAATGTGTTTGATCTCAGCAGGTTTTGTAATGAAATCACTAACAAGAAGTTAAAGAGGGTGTTAAGATTGAGGTCATGGGGTTCACAGCAGTGGAGTGGTTGTCATGGAGGATCAATTTCTTCTCTGAGCCAGTCACGAGGCGGCCTCATCATCCTTTTGCCACAGCAGTGACCAGTTAGATTCCCCACAGAATCCGGCATTGCAAGACTCAGAGCACAGACATCCAATCTAAATTCCATATTGCTGCCACAACTTATCGGGTCTTTCTGCTCCTCTGGGACCATCCAGCAATGCCTATCTGCACAGCTCCACTCCACCTCCACAGAGACCAGCAACACCTGCTGGCTAACAGTCTACCCCTGTGGGTTTGTGAGTTATGGCTGCTGGCACTTGTCTCCACAGAGACTGACAAGGTGCAGTCAGCTACCGCTAGTTTTATAACAGAGCTAAAGAAGTTGTCACTAATTCATTTGTTTAATAATTCATCCACTTTTGCACTGAGTTGTTTCATTTGTACAGTGTGATGAAATGCAATGGAAATATGTAAATTCAAATGAAATAATTTATAGCTTGTTAATGCAGCCTGTCATTTATTGTGGAATCTGTTTTCATTCCACTCACATTATTCAGCCCCTTCTTTATTTATTTTGTCATCCCACTGAGTTGTTCTTCATTATCAGGCTACATTGCTAGAATATCATTACCTGCTTTGGTGACATGCACATAATGGCCTGTATCTGTATACACAGGAGTGACACATTTACTTTTACGGCTCCATTGTTAACTTTATGTGCTTGTAGAGGTGTTCTTACATGGCACACACTTTTTTTTTAAGTGGCATGTTATTGACAAGACAGCTTTTCCAATTGAAAATACAAACTTTCCAACCTAGAAAGCAAAATATGACAAATCTGAGCAGTTTCTCCTTCATTCTTCTTTTTCTTTTCAGCTGTATTGTGTTTGATTCAGTCAGCCAGTGAGGCGTTTTGTCATCTTTAGGTTTAGTGGTGCGTGTAGTAGGAGACAGAACTCAGTTCTGCCTTAGCGCTCAGCTACGGGACAACAGAGTGGTTCCATTACCTTGAATATGCTCCTGTCAGCAGAAACACTTCTCACTGTGGGGGGTCCCACTGCTCACAAGTTATGGACAGAAGCATAAGCATGCCAGCACCCTCACACATACACTTACATATGCACATCCAGTACAAGCAGAAATATGTATCTGTGCATTTATTGTATATAACCGCACAACTGAAGCATTCTACTCTATATGGGATTTGGTCATTTTAAGCTTTTCTTAAGGACTTGCACAAACATGACGCCTCAGCAGGTAGCAAAGCTGAGCAGCAGGCTATAAAACAATAAGACCATTATGACAAACAACTTACAAAAGAAAACTAAAGAGAAAACAAATAAGGCACATAATTTCAGTTTTTCAACTTCAAAAGCGTCCCCTCAGTAATACTTGGATGGACTGACTAGATGCAAATATACGTATATTAGCTGATGAAGGTGAAATAACAGCATGTGTACATGACAGCAGGTGGGTTTTTGTGTTTAGCAGTGTGTGTGTGTGATTTCAGAATCAAAGTGAAGGGAATCTCAGTGGATTTCAAAAGGACCATTTATATTGTTTTACCTTCTCACTATCCATTTTATTAAATTTGAACAAATTGTCTGCTGATTGTGAGCATGAGTCACAGAGAGGGCCAGAGGCTACAGCCCAGCCCAGTGACACATGCAGATTTATGTTAATTCTGCTCAGTCCTGTGCCACCTCCTGTAGACCTCCTCGTGTAATTACCAGTGGAAAGGCGGTCTGTTACCCAGTGATACCTGTTGGTGCAGACCTGAGTTCAAGGACAACCATTTCAGCTAATGCTCATATCTGAGAAACAAAGATGAACATGCAGTATGCAAACATTCACTTTTTCTATGCCTTTCCCCACTAGTGACACTGCTGTTTGTTTAGTCACCCCCATCGTGGTTAGTGTACATTTCTTCTCTTTGGCTCTTGTTACTTGTCTTTCAGTTTTATCTGCCTTCCATTCACTTCTCCTCTCTCTCTTAGTCACCTAGTTGTTGCTTACATAAAAAACAGATGCATGTAAAAATAGAAGCAAATTTAAAAAGGGTAGGTTGCAAATAGATAATGTCCCTCTTTCTCTCCTCATGACCACAGAGGGCTTATGATTTCAGACAGTATATACAATGTAGACTCTTCAGGTGAAGTGATTGATGTGCTCCATCCCTGTCTCTGCTAGATTATGTAATTTCACTGTGTAGTCTCAGTGGTGTCATCTTTCAGTTGGTGAAATTTTACCTAAGGATGAATCAGCAAAACTTCAAAGTCTTATAAAATCACTTTCATACAAATTTCTGAACACACAATGGATCATTTGAAGGATTACACAAACTGAAATCTGTACATCTACATTGCTAGATTGAAGTGTTACATAATTAACCTCACATATAGCCTACGGCTCAGTTTGAAAACCCTTCTGAACAAAGCAGAAATTAATTTCAAAACATAAAAGGTTTAATAGAAAAACCTGGAAATTGCTTCTTACAAGGAGCTGAGCTTATTCAGATGTCAGAGATGTTTGAGAGAAGGTGAGGCATGCCAATTCTGCTAAATAATGAATAGAATGAAAAATGGACTCCGATTTATTAAATAACTGTGCTCAACAGAATTGATCCTTTAATCACGTCAAATGCTAGGCTGCCAATTCAACATGAGGCTTCCTGTTTTACTGCAACAGTAACCACTGCCATTAGGAAACACGCTGTAGAAGCACAAAAAACTGTTTTCTGAAAGAGCTATGCTATTAGATTGAAGAAGAAAGTCGAATGTGGGCTTCACCTTCATTCATTTTACAAAGAGCAGCGTATTTCTTTAGAGTGTTCCAAATACCTTACAACATCTCCGCAGGGTCAAGATGCATTAGCCAGGCCAGGCAGTGAATGACATTTACTGACGGATGAATTAGGTTCTCAGTTATGAAAGTTACTTTAGTAATTCTTTCTCTCAGATAGTTCTGCCATGATGCAGAGAAATACGGCTATGAGATGTATTGATTTTGAGATGGTGTTATAGCTCACCTTAGTTTTGCAAGCAGTTTGATTTTTGCCTCACTGCTGCCCTCTCAGAGGTGGCAGTAAACTTGATCCAGTTTGCTGTCACTGACCTTGCAAGTTATCAGAAATAATGGTACTTGTAGACTTCCTTATGAACATTTATAGCCAGGAGTAATCCTTCTACAAGAAGCCAACATAAAAAGGTATTGCGTTCTGTTAATTTATGCAAACGTCGAGTGGAAATACAGTTTTGCTTTTATGTTGCACTGGGAAGCTATAGGGCATACAACAGTGACAGCCAATAAAATGTGGAGAAGAAATAAGGAAAGCCACCTTATCTGTATCCTGCAGAGGAAGACCATGGCCCTGTGGGGCTTTCTACAAACCCACCACCACCAAACGTGATTACTCATAAAAACAGTCTGTAGCATTTTCTATAGCATGACTCACATTTCCTAATTAAGCATTCCTTAAGACTTGACTTAAAAAAGTACCTGAAGGCGATCGTCCTCTCCAGGCTTGGCATTGCTAGCAGTAAGCCTTCCATTTCACGTTCTCAAGCAGTCTGTGGTTGGCACAAGGCCCAAGGCATATTAGCTGCACTGAGCTCCAAAAACCACCTAGTTGGCACAATTCCTATCTCTCATCCCTCCAACTTTATCAGCAAGGCAATTTAAATGCACTTGAATTCTGATATAGCCTAGTGGTTTTAGATAAATTAAAGAAATGGAATGGCCCTCTCGTCTGTTTTATTTTCTCTCCTACTCATCTCTGCTTTTTTTCATTTTAGGGGATAAAGTTTGCTGACTCTCCTGCTCAGAGTGAGACTGTCCTCCTTTTTTTTTACACTATGGGCTCTATTTT